>NW_009712318.1:0-23972 GCF_000703405.1 Apaloderma vittatum
GATGGTTTTCATTGCATAAAGTTTTGGACAGTGAATACAGTGTGGTATTTTGTTTCTGTTAATGACAATTTCTGTTAGTGACAGCAGTAGTGGCTTCCCCTAAAATACCTTGGCAACAGCATTTGTTTCAACAACACAGGATTATGGCGTAATTGAAAGCTTCTTAAAAGCAATGCAGAAGATCTCGTTTACTTTTGTGGGGTTTTTATCTGTCCCTTTAAGAGAAATTCTTCAAGGAGTTCCAGGTTTCCAGAAATATTGTCCCTTTATTGCATTTTCATAAATCTCTGACCTGAGCAGTGGTACCAGCACTGAACTGGGCAGAGGCAAATTTGGTGGGAGAGAACCAATGGTAACATTCTTTTCTTTTGTTTGATCCCATCTGAAATCACATTTTTCCCCTCTTTTTTTCTCCCATGAATCTCTGTTTCTTCTTCCCTTTCTTCTTCTTCTTCTTCTTCCAAAGATCTGTGACTTTCCTGTTGGAGGTATAACAGGCTAACGTACCTGAACCCCTGTGCTGGTTTTATTAACAAGTGTTTTATCCCAATGAAAAAGCTGGACCTATGTCTTTTTGTAGTGAGTCTGAAGCCACCCTTGATGTTTGATGTCGTTGTAAGAAAGAATACCATTCATTATTTCAGAGCAATGGTGAATCAAAAGTAAAGAATCTGAATAATTTTTTCTTTCAACCTGGCAAAAGACAAGTCCTTTAAGCTAAGAAGGCTAATCAAGAACTCAAGGACTTTTTTCAAGTGAAAAAGGCAAGCAATGAGAAACAAGGCAAAAATGATGATGCAGTAACTCATTATCTTACTGTAAGTACTTTATGAGAAATAAAGTTATCAGATTCAGCAGAATTCATTATGTCTGAGCAAATGATCCATCAAAAACAGAAGAGAATTACATGTTGAACTAGCTTCTTTCTCAGAAAATTGCATCTTTAAAATATTGTTTTTACAGCAGATAAGTGAGATGGTTTCTTAAAGAATCTCTCATCAGAGATGAGAGTTATATCAAGTGAAAAATAAAGAACTAGATAGGCTATTTTCTGAAAAGTTACAATGAAGGATTTATTTTTCAAGATGGAAAAAATGTACTTTAGATTTTGACCATTTAATTAAATTGAAATGGATCAAACAGAAAAGTGACAGAAAAGAAATCTGTTTCGTAACTGAGCATAATTGGCTTATTGAACTCATTGTCACTGTACAAACTGTAGAGGCAAGAACTTAATGGAACTCTATGAAGAAAAAGAAACCAGAAAAAGTTTTGTGAAATTATGATAGCTATTTTTTTGAACTGCAGTTTTTGAAGGGATATAAAACTTTATACTTCAGTGCATAACTCAGTCTCAAACTGTTGCGGCTTGGGAAGAAATCTTTCCCCACAGGCAGGTTACCCCTGGGTTACTAACTGAAGCATTCCTTTCCCCTTCCTATGCAGCATCTGTTACTGGCTTTTCTTAAAGACAGGATTCTGGGCTAACTCTACCACCAGTCTGATCAAGTATGGAATTCTGGCTATGCATCTAAATGAAAACAGAACTCGACAACGTAAAAAAAAAATTGAGCAGTGGGATATTCTTCCTCTACAGGGATGTTTAGGCAGAATTGTGTAGGTCTCAAATGGACAAAGGAATAAGAGGAAACATGTTATTAAAAAAAAAAGATATTTACATTGATTCTTGAAAACATAGTTAAGAACATATGTTAAAAGCTTGAGGACGATGAACCTAGATAGTTGGATAAATAATAATATAAGTCTGAGGTTTCTGCTACAAAAACAAAAGCCAAAATAATCTTTCTAAAATCTCAGCTACCTGGATACAGATATTGCCCTGTGTCACATGGCAAATCTGAAATCTGAATGATTTCTTCCTAGCACAATTTAACATTATTGCTAATAAATATAAATTACAGATTCCTTATACTATACAATATCTCATATAGCAAATATTTCGTTTTCTATATACATCCCTCTAAAAACTTGTCAATATTTTATAATCTAAGGTATGAAATATTTTTTCTTAATAATGCTAATAATCTGCTGCACAGAATTCTAATATTAAATCTTGGTACTCTTGATTTTTGGATTAAAGAAAAATAGTAAAGAGAAAGAAGCAAATGAGAGTCTTCCACCAAGTCACTTTTAATCCTCAGAATGAAAATGCAGATACCTCAGACTAAGTTAACCCCCATGGACCAGCATGACGGTTACAGAATCTCCTTTTTTCAGCCTCAAACCCTCTAAATTAACAACAGTTGGGGAATGCATCACTGTATGTATTCTGCAACTAAGAAAAGAAAATAATCTGACAAGATTGCCATTCAATTCTTCATTTAACCGTTCATAATGTTCAGTATTAGCATGAATAATTCATTACACTGGATTTGGTCTCAGGTCGATGTGAGGAGAGCATTGTTAGAAGAACAACTCGGAAGCTTGTTTATTTGTGTGTGTCAGTTTTTTCAGAGAGGCTAGTAATCTTCATATGAAGCTCAGTGGTTTGCTTCATTAACTTTCTTTTTTTTTCTCCCAAGTTGCTAAGAATAGAATGTGTGCATGTGCAAAGGGTTTCTTAAATAAAATATTAGAAGTTAAACTGTTTCTACTTCCTCCATCTGTTTATTCATTACACCATTCCACCCGTTAATCCATTAAACATTATCTAAAAACAACTATGAAAAAAAGTCTTATTTTCTCTGCGTATGTTCTGTGTTCAGGACTATGTCTTCTGTAAGTAAGTTTGGATGCAGGATGGTCACATGAAAAGAGAGCACAAAAAAGACACATCAGCTAAATAGTCCAGATCCTACCTGAAAGGACATAACAAAAGAGGAGGGTTAAGGAATTCGTTCTCTAGTCTTTTTCTCCCCATCAGTTTCACTGGAAATTGCACCTTGTTGGGTTTTCTAGTCCTGCCACTTGGAGGTGAACCCTGCTTCCTCTCACATTTCACTCACATGCAGCTTGAAAGCCAGCACTCCAGGAGAGCAAGGAAAGGGATCTTCTGCAGAAGTCACGGAGCAACAGGTCCTGAAGCACTAGAGCAAGCAGCTGGCTTCCACGAAGCTTTCGGAAATAGCAAATCACTGCTGGGTTTACAAGAGACTTGAATACAAGGTAATGGCAGTCGGACCTACGTCTTCCTCAACACCTGGTGCAACAGACAATAAAAAGCAGTGCAATTCCAGAGTGAATCTGTACTTGTTAACATCATACTCTTTTAAATTATATTTTTATCAGTACTGTGGAATTTCCTGTGCCTTTGTCCAAATTTTCCATCCAAGGAGAGTTAGGAATTTTGCAAGTAGCAGCTACTACCGTCACCCTTTGACTTCGGTCTCGATAATGTTCTCCGTGCGAGCACTGATCTCCACTGTGTGCTTTTCTTATCTTGAAACTGAGTTAGTGCACGTGGGAAAACATGCAAAGAGTTTCCATTAAATTAGTCACTCAGGCAACATTCAGGGTGAAGGCAGGAGGTGTTGTTCATTAGAGTGATTCTCTGAATTGGTGTAAATTGCAATTGTTCAATGGAAGTAAATGACAGCGCTTTGCATCTGCTGAATATCTGGCCTTCTGTATTTGGGCATTAATGTCTGTATTGGTGTAGTTTTAAAAAAAATAAGCAGTAATATATCTATTACAAGCCAAAAGGCACTATGACCACCGTTTTAACAGGATTTTTAATGGATATGTAGGTATAGGCGTATGTGGGTTTTTTCCAAGTGACATAAAATATTGATCACCTTAGCAAATCAATTCATTTTTTGTGACAAAAAAAACAAGTTAAAATTATATGCTGTTAGTACAAAAACATTCATCTAGCTAATTCAAGTTTGTGTGCATATACTGCACATCTGTATTCATTCAGAAGTGGACCTACTTAAATCAGGCTATCAACCCAGTATGGCTTCCCACTAGAAAGGAATTCTAGTTCAATGATGCTCCAGTGCAAGACAGAATATATTCTATATCCAATTTTACAAGTAATAAATCATTAATTATTTGAAGAAAAAACTTGTGTAGATATTCCAGTAAAGCGGCCCCATGTATCATTACTGCCTGCACACAATAGTAGGTTTGCATGTATGATAGCTTTTTCCTGTGGTTGCATGCAGAAGATCTGCTTGGCCACTGCTCCTTTGGTTTGTGCAACCAAATTCTTGCTCATGGGTTCATTTTCCAATAGGATCACCCACTGAAAAAGAATATCATAATGGCATTACAGTGAATATACCTTGCAAAAATGTAGGAATTGCAACACTGCAACTGGGATTTGCAATAAAGAAATCAAAAGATTCCCTCCAAGGATTGCAAGAACTTTCGAATTCCCTAATCCACCTAGATGCAACTGGATAAGGAAGAGAAAAAGCAAGTTCCACTCCCAAACTGAACACAATATAACAATAATACTGAGTTCTCCAATCTGCCACAACTATATCTGAATTTGTTTGTTGTGTGTCAGATAATTCCGAGTAATCTGAAATTGCATATCCAAACTTCTTGTTTGTGTGTGTAGAACTAGGAGGGGACTTACTAGGCTCTTGTCACGAGCAAAAATCCTTGTAGCTTACTCTCAGAGATGTTGAGCACCCGCAGCTGCAGTTGACTTCATTTGAAATTGCAATGATCTGAAGTCTTGAAATTTGGTTTCCCACTCAGTAAATTAGGCAAAAAATTCAAAGTGCAGAAACCAGTTTGCCCTTAACCACATCATCATTTGGTCTGAACAAAATTAAGGTAACCAAGATCTCAAGGGTCTTAAAAAAAAACAGCAAAAAAATGATTACTTGAAGGACATACTCAATAGTATTGCATTACTGCTAAATATACTGTAGTCTGCTTATAGTGATTTTATCTTCTGATCTGTAGCTGAGTAAGAGAATAGGAAAATGTTACTTCTGAGTGGTGGATTCTTCCCAGGTAGTATTCTCTGTTTTTGTTGTACAAGATGCAAAGAGCAGCTGCCCATGGATGTTACAGACCACTGCCTATATTCTCCATCTGCTCCAAGACCCTCTTCTTTCAAATTGGGCATTTGGTTAAAATAAATAAATTAAAGCTCACGGCAGTGTTTCTAAAGTATACTTCACTTGAAATTTGTTCCTTTTAGTTTAGCCATGCTATAGTCTAAGGAAAAATTGACAGTTAAATACTAAAGAAGGATGAAGATTCAGAATATTATAAGTTTCTTACCAGGCTACCATGTAAACTATGCAAGATCCTATATAAGAGAGCCTGGCACTGGCGGTGCCAGACATACTCACAGTCCAGTTACTATGGGTACAGCAACAGAAGACCACAAAAGCCAAGAATATTACAAAGACCCTTGTCAGGATGTCTAATACTCACAAAGAACTATAGCCAAGAATAGCATATGCTTGCTCCTAACTATGCACAGCCCTCTGAAGAGATAGGCAGCTGCACTGGTGGCATGCACTCCTGCCCAAGGGCATAAGCTATGAGGACAAAAGAATTCAAAGTCTTTAAGACCGTGGAGATACCTGTTAGAGTCTGAGAACCAACATGTTGCCAGGGTTTTCAGGCTTCTAAGCAGTTTTGTTTCCACCAAAACTGCAGAAGGAGGCAGGAAGAGGATGTACAGATCAAACCATGCCAAATCTCAGTTTATTCTTGATACGCATTCACATTGTGATGAGCACTGCATTTGGCTTTTCCCTTGGGGCATCAGCAACAAAGCCTCATTGGCCCATCTGAAACTGGGGATTTCAAAGCTGCCTACAGCATTTACAGGCCTGCTGAGCTCTCCCTAAAATGCATGTATGGTTTTTCTAGAGGATTGCTCCCTGAATTGGGTTTTTTCCTTTCACAACCCAACAAGTGGTCCAGATTAAGGCTTGAGTGCTTCCTGCAAGTATGGAATGCCTGCGAAAATAAAACACGTCTTAAACAGGGTGAGTACTAGGTCAAGTCTATCAGCTATAACAACTGTCTGAGCTGAAGAGAATTTAGAATAAAATCTGGAGTACAGACCTCTTTCTATAAATGAACTGTAAACATTGCCACGGAGAAACTAAAGAAGTCTCTTAAAATCGTATATATACCAGCAACATATAAATCAGGCCTGCTATAGCAGGTAAAACAAACAGCTATTATTAACTTCTTTTTTTTTGGCACTGCTATTATTTAAAATACATCTCTTTCTTCTGAGATGAGGAAAAACACTTCATTCCCAGGCACAGAAGGAGAACGTCAGAGATAAATATGTTTCTGACTCACTCAAATCAAAGCTGACCCTGTGGTTGAAGTTGGTGATAAAAAAGAAAGAAAGTAAAAGAAAACTGTTCCCCTTCACTATAAGCGGAAAAGAAACTTCAGCAAAGATAGCATAAAAAAGGAAAGAAAAAGATTGCTCACCCCCGACCGTCTCTTTTAGGATCTTATCATTAATATAACATTTAACAGACAGCCGTCTCAAGCGTGAACCAGCAATTCTCCCTCTTGAAAAGTCTTTTTGCTTAGCCAAGCTTAAAACCTCATCTTTTCAAGATAAATATTACACAAAATGAAGCATAAATTCAGTAAAAGTTACAAAGATGCAGCATGAAGTCAGAATATCTGGGATGTTAAAATACAATCTTTCCTTATGATTATGACTGTGACTCACGCCCAAGGCCTGATCCAAAGTCCACTGAAGTCAAGCAAGTGCTCTCCCTCTGCAAGAGGGAATTTTGCTGACAAAAAATCAGGATAAAGTCCTTGCTGATGAGATCCCATGGCCAGGAAGGGTACCCAGGTGATGTTCTTGTTTTAGCATCCCTCCTCGGGTTCTGGCTGAGACACTTCTGTAGAATTTATTCCTGGGCTTGTCCAACTGGGAGCCCCACCAGAAAATGTGAGAGATGGAGGAAACTGATTTTTCGATTAAGGAATGCCTTTTGTTATGTAGGAGCTGTTCTACCTGAAACAGCTGCAGTTCAGTAGCTCAAACGAAATGATTGGATTGTTCACATTTGTCCTGAGTATTTCTTACACACACAGAGAAACACGTTCTCATGGAGCAGTATTAGCTTCCTGCTGTTTATACACTATGGCAGAGTTCTTAATTACATAATTAACTTTTTTCTTTTTTTTTTCCCCCAGAGAACTTATGCTTCGTTCAGCACATGGAGACAGATCAGTGCTGTTCAATGCTTGCCTTCATCTCCAGTGTGTGGTGCGTACCTCCCTACCTTGTGTACAGCACACCAACTGGCTTTGAGACAAAACTACTAATTGCCTAATGGACCTTCCTGTAGCACTTATTACTGAAGTATCAGTATTTTAAAACATAATTTACGCTTTCAGGCTCTGTGAAGGCAAATAACAGCATCATTGCCACTTTGTTTGCCAGAATTTTTTAACACAAAGCCACAAGAAATTTGTTCTTCTTCTTCCTCCCAGAAATGGCTGAGGCAGTCAGCTGAGATCACAGATTTCAGGACAAACAGTTTGATAGAACTACGAGCGACTGAAAGGTGTGTTGTAACAGGAAGCACTGGGCAACCTGCTTCACAAACAGGGCAACTGGCCCCGTTCGCTATTTTGTACAGGAAATGTATGGTTCCTCTTGAAAAAACTCAAAAAGGATAATGGTCCTGCCCTTTCCTCCTGCACCAAAGAATTTATGGGCTAACTCAGACAAATAAAATACAGTTTATTAGAAGTCAGGGAGACATTATTCATCATAGTACAGTATAATAGACTTCCCCTGAAAAGGGTTTTAAAGAAGGCATTTAAGGTATCTGTCATATTTGGAATATGCAAGAATGTATATACGCCTTATGCAAACACTGTTGGATTAAATGTAAGTTTTTTGATGAATTTTGAATCTGACCCAGAGGGAATAGTTAGAAGAGATAATGGATATAAGCATGACAGGGAGATGTTGGGTGAAATACACTTTGGGGAAAGTAGCCAAATTTATTTGCAGTTGTTATGTATCAATAGTCTGGTGTAAGCAGAAAAAATAACTTCACAGGGACAAATGGGATGCATCTGCTTTATTTGGCAACATGGATTCAAAAGGGCAGATCAGTGGTGCTGCCTTAGGGGAATGAACGACAATAGATTAGATAAAATAGATAACTCCAATTTCCCTATATTTATATAGTTTGTACTTAAAAAATATCTACTCCCGTTATATGCAGAATATTTCCATAAAATGCACTGAAATTTTCAGCTGGCATTTTCACATCCCATTTTTTACCCCAGACGGTTACAGCAGGTAAGCAGAAGTCTGGAATCCTGTGTCCGTGTGTTTTAGCATCACAGCCATTACTAGCAAGACCTGACACTGAAAGCACTTTGCTTGCACGGGAATAGAACACTTTCAGCTACTGTAATAGGCCTGGCCATTTGCAAATTTTAACTCCGAGGTCTGGCTTTCCACTTGGTCTGTGCAGAAGCAGCCGGTAACCCTGGCTGTGGTGCTGGCAGGTAGAGCCAAACTTGCCTGTGCCCACACCTGGAGGGTCATCTCTTCTGCTTTCCGCTCACCAGCCTGACATCACCGCTTACACACCTGGCACAGCTGCTGTCTGTGCAGATGCAGGAAGGTTCCCTGCGCGTTGCAATTACTCTGCCCAAGACGAGTTGCACTGAAACCCAGGGAATTAAGGTGCTCGAAGCCCCAGGAGACCTCACTTGGCCTGGTCACGCCTGTATTTCCTCACTATCCACTTAGGGGAAAAAGGCTGAAGGCTGACTGCGCGATGGAGACTGGGCTATTTCTTTATCTGAAAAAGAGAGCAAAGCGCGTTGAGCGTTTGCTCCCTTTGCCACACACGCACACCGAGCAACATGGGTTTACAGGAGCCTGCGCCGCACAGCTCAGCCGAGCGCATTAAGCTCTCAGCACATCATCAAACCATCACAGACACTTCCCGCCTGCCTTTCCCTGCTTCTTGTTATTTACCCTTTGCCAGGCAGCGGCAACCACAATCTGCAGCTTAACAGTTTGCACGACACTGGAGAGAAACCCCTGCACAAAGAACTGTAACCACAGAATTATGTCACTCAGTAGCAGCTAGCTTTGTTTTCAACACACACAAACTTTGGGGCTGGGGAGGAATTAAAATGTAATGGCAGTTGTGCGGGGAAGCAGGTGAGTGACTTTGTGGCTTATCAGGGGGGATCTATTACTTCTCCCAGGATGGATAAAGTCTATATTTCACTGAGGCTATTGCTAGTCCAAACACTCTGGCATACAGGAAAAACTAGTGGTTTGCATCTGATCTGAAACCACAGAACAAACAGGAGCAACGTTACAGACTTTTGCCCTCATGCAGTGACTGACACGATTTTTTGAACAGCTATTACATGTCTGAAAATTGACATATTACTGGTAGCAGCACAAAAGGCACCCTCTTTCAATAGCTGTTACTCAGCAATCAGTGTCCAACCTTTAATGTTTTCTTTTGCTGAAAAAAAAAAATCAGAAAAACTAAAGTAAACCACAATCTGGTTCTGTGCCAACAATATTAACCAGCTTCTTTCAGAGCCTTTGAAGTTAGCAGGGGGCATCCAATCTTGTGGTGCAAGTAAAGAATGATACTTTAAGCGATTCCTTTTCATCCCTTTAACTTAATGAAAGATTAATAGCCTTGTTATTTTTGTTTCTGCTTTATTTTTTATGTTCGGAGTGGGGGGGAATTTTTGGCACTTGTTGAAACTGAAATGCTGCCTATAATGATTTTATGGATCAGTGAAGCACTGAGTTGTTTGGGTGTTGAGGTTTTTTTTTCCCCTGTCTGTGAATCCTGTTTAACAATGCAAGGCACAAACAAAGTTATGTTCTGTAAGTCCAAAAAAATAGCCATGCATATACTTTTGGGAACTAGGTGGAAGAAGGTGGAAGGAAGCTTTTAGAGTGCACAGACCTAAAAGAAAAAGTAGTGAGGGGGGGCTTAGCAAATCTTCTCAGTCAAAGAGCTGCGGATTAGTTATAAAAATGTAATCCACTTCCTAGCTGAAGAAAGCAGCTTTATGTCGCTGCTGGCTGTGAAGATACAATGTGGGTTTTATATCCACCATTTATTTATATATTTTCAACCAAAGCCAGCAAAGCGGCAGTTCTGGCTTGTCGTTACCATTCAGGGTGTAGGAGGCAGGCAGCTCTGCTTTCTTTCTGTTTTCCTCGCATGCCCCTTGTGGAGGGTGGAGGGGGACCGCAGGTCTCACAGTTATCTCCTAAAAATATTGCTGCAGCCATCTATTCCCTCTGCTCCTGTATTAATATTTTCCGGGCGACACTGTGCAGTTACGTGCTACCACGTGTGCAACCACGTACCGAAAACGAAGTGAACCTCAGAAGCAGCATGGGGCAGTACTGTGTGACCCTCAAGAATTTCATTTTGCCAGCTAAGGGTCTGGCCAGACACCTTCCCTGAGCTTGCACAGCAACTGAATACAGAGGTGTAGTTGCTATTCTTACTATTATACCTCAAAAATTTGTTGCTGAGCATGGGTAGGACAAATGCAATGTGGCCCATGACACTGGAGCGAGACACCTGACAGGGCTCTAAATAAACCCTTTATAATCACTACTTCCAAGATGTGGGTCTTGCATTCAAAAGCTCTTTACACATAATAAACCTAGGGTTGAGTGTGCACAATCACCCAAGCTTAACCAGAAGAAGAACATGTAATTCTACTTTCGTTTTTCGAAAGCAAAGTCACTAGTGCTTCACTTCCACCACCAAGGGCCAGGCAGCTTCACCCTGAACAGACCTTTGTTATAAGATATTTGTATACTTTATATAATATGAAATAGAGTAACATAATTATAGTATAATGTATTTCTACATGTATAACAGATTATTATATTCAATAAATTACTCTCTCAGAGACATACAGAAATGTGTGATGGAGCCAGGAACTTGTTCCAGATTTCTTATCTCCTAAGCCAGGGTTTTATCCACTTATCCAGCATAAGTTTCATTCAGAATTTCACATTAGCATCACAGTTAATGAGATCCTTGCAGCATCTAATAGTCAATATTTACAACTATGCTAACTTTTGGTATAATTCTATGGTGGCCTGGTTTTCCTCAAATGTCCTGTTTAACCTGGAACTAAAATTTGTGTCTGATGTCCGCTTTAATTCTACAGGTAACTGAAAAAAAGGGTGAATCAAATACATTAGTGCAATTACTATAAGCAGTGAGTGAACTCCTTTCATGATAAATTCTCCCCCAGTGTGTGATGGAGAAAAATGATGGGATCCAGCATTTCAAAGGGGGAGAAGTACCAAGCACGGCAATGTACGCAGCATTGCAAAGAGGTTACACAAATGTAGGAGTGGGTATCATGTGCACAACTTAACTGAGCTTGCAACCCAAGTTCTTTATATGAGCTATCCCTTAGGTTGGCAATTCCACTGAGCCAGCCTACCTCCCTGACATGTAACCGTCCTGACAGGCAGAGTATTACATGCTTTAAAAGTTGTCTTCATCAGAATTCAGAGGAAAGATGGTCCCAATGTACAAAATAAAACACATCACTGCTCTTGATAACTTGTCTGTTTCAAATGAGAAATCACAGTAGTGTAATACTGTAAAAATTAAACAGAATTTTTCTGCTATTATACCAAACAGCCTACTTAATAAATGGGTAATGAAAAAGAATAATTTATTACAGCTTGTGAATTTTGACAGTTCTAAAAAGATGTTCTTAGAGTTTCCCCAAAGGGAGAAGAAGGATGTTTCTTCCTTAACACACTGGCGTTAGATGTAATTTCTCTGTCTGTAGAATTTTGCTCCTGCCTGGTAGAAGGGATTAGACTTTTTTCTTCTTACATCATAACCTATTTTAAGCAATTATAATCTATGAGTAATAAATCATTTTCATTCACCTCTCATGGGGAGAGAAAAGATGTGAGAGAGCGTTCTGGAGTTTTAATTTATATCAATGTTTGCATTACTATTAAATGAATTAAATGGGTTCTACAAATGTTCTCGCATAGATCTGCAATAAATTATGGAGCATCTCAACCTAAGACATTTAATTGTCTCTTTTACCAGCTTTTTGTTTTGTTTTGTTTATTTTTTAAACTGGGTAGCACAAACAGTTATAAAACACACTGAAAAACTCAAAAGACTCTTGGGCATTGCAATATAGGACAAAACTTGAATCCTTATGAACATTGCATATCCGTCTGAATTGCAGGAATTTGCAGAGACTCAGGTTCTGGCTCAGAAGCTGTGTAACCTCTGCAAGTACTGACACTGACATATGCAGTTGCAAGGGAGACCATTCCTAAAATGAAACACTGACTTTGGAAGATCAGTTGGGTTTTTTCATCCGTGATTTATTCCTAGCTCATCTCCTGATGGCGTGGCATGTTTATTACGAAGATATACCTTGTTAAGTGTCAAGAGAGAATAACCAAACTAATCTGACTAAACATATGAAGGTAGAGCTAGGGCAAAATATACATTAAGGAGAATAAAGACTTGAATTTACATTTCACACTTTGTTGCTGATCTTTTGAAGGAATCCAGAAAACATGTAGAGGGGTTCCATAAGGGCTCTGGAATTTTACTTAAAACTCATTGAAGAAGATGAGGCATCTGTGCTGTCTTCTGCTTCTGGCTAAGGTCAACAGCAGATGTTTCCTAGCAAATTATGAGAAATCACATGCTGAACCCCGTGCATGTATCATGAAGAAAGCCCTTTTGAAGTTTTTCATTTCAACCTATTGAACAGAACATCACTTCGCCTTACTCCCTCAAAGTCATTAGTGTCATTTATGTATCTATTCAAAGGGATAATTGTTCTTGAAGTATAGTGAAGTGTTTTACTTCACATCATTTACTCTTTCCAATATAGAAAAAAATGTTTTGCCCTCACCAAACCATGTAATACAAATCAAGTATTTTTAAATTATCATTGGCCAAATAAATCAATTAACATATTTAAAGGCGTAAAAAACTAACACTTAAGTCTTCATACCCCCAAAAAGAAGACTTGTCCTATTTATGTCCATTTTACCCTTTGAAATGATTGATCTTTGAAGAAGGAACAGTATGACAGAGAATGAAGCTGCTAACCTCAGAAATATCTCCTTGGTTCATTTTTTTTTTTCAGAAATTCTCATTCTGTTATGGATAACTCCTATACAGCCATTCCCCTCATTAATCTAAACAAAACTGCTCCGATCCTAGGTAATATTAGTCAACAGAGTCTAAGCAGCTAATGTACTTTATAGTATTATGTGAGTCTGTGCAGAACACGATATTTGGATTGTAGAGCTGTTGACAAAAGACTGATATCATTCAGGCAACCACGGCCCACGTGTCAGGCTTTTGTAGTTCCACTCCATCAGAAAAAGCATCTGTGAAAGTGGGTAGAGTGAGGTTGACTGCTCCCTCTACACAGATAAATAATTCTCATCTCCCTAATTTGAGAATCAAGCAGGTGTATCTTGTTTTGGGAGGCATTCACAAATACTACTGTGAACAGCATAAAAGTAGCAATGTAATGCAATGCAATCATTCTTCCAGTTCCAGAGTAAAGGATAAATATCTACAGCAAACACCTATATATGGAAAAGCCAGAGAACTGGTGGGTTGTGGAGTTTTTTTCTTCTTAGTCTAACCAAATGTGGAGCTGCCTTCTAGATACACATTCCCAAAGCTGGCAACAGCATTTGGTTCCATTTCAATATCGTATTAGACCAGCAATATCTCTTCAGTGGGTTATTTTTGACGTCAAATTGAGGAGGAGGGAAGGAAATCTAAGGATTTTGAAGGAAGCAAGCAAGAACATAAGATAGCAGAAAAGAATTAGTGATACCAAGAAGATAAGCATGTAACTATGTAGCATATGACTGAGTTAGGAGCAGCTGATCCATATCCAGGCAGATTCATGGAGCCATCATGAGTGTTCTTAATAATGCAATTCCATCCAGACTGTTATTAGTTCAGTAGAGATTTTACCCCTAGAGCATCTGCAGACTTTGATTTAGATCCAGGGAATTGTTTAACAGATGGAAAATTTTAAAACCTGAATGGGAATTTTGCGTTATGTATTTTTCTCATCTTGATGAATGGGTAAGTTGAACATGTGACTCTAGTTGGCACTGATGGAAGTCACCCTTGCAATAGTAGGTATGGAAAGGAGAATGCACCCTCAGGATCTTGATACATGCTAGCGTAAGCCTGTTATCTATGTGTGTGCTACAAAGAGCAGTAAGGAGTTCAGTACTGGTATGAAGTCTCATGAAATAGTCTAAGATGTTTCAGCATGTGTTCAATTTAGGCATCAACAGAATTAAACAGTTGATTGCGGTCAATACAGGTGGCAACATTTAACAAAGCTGCCTTAACTGCCTCTTGTTAACTGCTAATTGCTTGAGCTGAAGTCTTCATTGCTGAGTATCTGACTGTGGCCATAAGTGAGATGAAAAGTTTTAGCCTTTTTTAAGGATAGACTTAGGGAAAAAAAGATGTTTTACTCAAAAAAAAATTTGGCTTTATTTTTTTCTGAGAAGCTCATATTATTTAAGGTTTTAAATAAACATTTGAAGGAGGGACATATGTTTTTGAAGGAAGGACATCCTTTTTTATTAAGAATACAGATTTGACAGTTTAGGCAGTTTAAAGAGGGGGCTGAGGTTATCTGCCTGGAGCAGGTGTCACCCGTATAGTGCGTGGCCCCACAAACCATTGCCAGCATGATGCAGAATTCAGATACTTAAGATTTTGAACTAGTACAACTGCATCAGGGAGTTGCTTATGAGGACTGTGTGTGACTAGAGGACCACATGTCACTTGTAAGTCTTGCATGTGACGTGAGGATCCATGAAGAGCAGAACTGCAGATCTGCATTTGCTTGTCTCTGGCATTAAGAGGAAAAACCCTATGCATTCTATATCCTATCCTGCTGTATAAATTTCCGACATGCCTCTTCAATTAGCACTAATTATGCATTCAAAGAAAGAGTAAGGATGTTCCTGTTTTTCTAGAGGGGGTGAAAAATCATGTTTCTGTGAGCTTAGCTTTAATATCTCTGCATCCTCATTCTCTATTTCAAAAGCAAAGCTGATGCCATGAGGCACTGCAGGAATTTGGAAAATATGCTTTGCTTTTGAAACAGAAGCTTCAAATCCACTTTAAATCCCATATAAAAGTTAGTCCAAGAAAGTCAATGAATGGATCATGATCAAAGTCTCTTTATTGAATTTTCTAACAGCTTCCAACAAAATATATTTTAAAAGGAACTGACTGCATCAAGTGCTTTCCAGAAAGCTGAAATTATAACTCTCCGTTCAAGACAGCTGAGAGAAGTAAGCGATGAAACCTCAGTGCCTACATAGCATAGGAGTTGTTTTATATGAGTTGCCAAACAGTTCTGAACCCCACAGTGTTCTGTGGGAAATGTATCATTTCAACTTTTAACAAGGAAATGGAAACATTGCATTTCTTAGGGACTGCTGCCAGCCAAGAACACTCACAATGCACCGTAGCAGATTCTGGGAGCACCTTTGACTTACCTCTGCTGTGCTATCACTAAGCAGCACTTTGCTTATCAAGAAAGGTACTGGTCCTTAAATTTACTGAATCTCATTGCTCGTCTTTTAACGTTTTACGTGTGACCCCTCATTACTTCTTTCCTTCTGTACAGCAGGACACAGCTAATGAAAAACACTTAGAATGATCAGGATGGAAGTATCTAACATTTAGTAAGCCCTGGGAAACAATTCCAAACACTGCTGTCATGACAGGGCACACAAGCATTGCTGAAGTCATTACAACCTAAACCACCACAGAACACGGAGCCAAGGGTTATAGCCACAGTGTGGAATACACAGATGTCGCTATAAAATGACAGATATTTATATTTACCTTTACAGAAACTGAAAATTTTAAGATAAGATAGAGTGAGATGTTTGAGACTGTTCCTTACAAGGTATTGTTCCTCCTAAGCTACTGGGTTGAGAAATTCAAGGTTTGAGTATGGTTTTCCAGCACCTGGATCTGGCTGTGTGTCACTCTGTAAGGTGGGTAATGCTCCACAGCTCCCACCGTGACATAAAACTCTGAGTTGTCTGTGAAATGAGTTGTCAAGGTTTTTTTTGTACTGTAACTATGAACACAAATACTGATACCTTTCTTCATATAGAGCTCTACTACCTTCGGTAATGCTTTTGTAGCATTCAACAGGACACACCGTAATGCTAACCAATAACAGCAAGGGTCCCGGAATCCAGCCTTTAATCTTTTGCTAACTGAGTCATTGCTGAGGTGAATAATTTGCTACGAGGACACAAAGTTGAGCAGTGATAGAAGGAATTTGCTGAATTATGATTTCTGGTTCCTTTCTGCAAGTCTCTGCCAATAAAAATTCTAAATGCTGAGTTAGACAAAGTTAGGTTCAGTTTAGTGTTTCAAGCCTATTGTGCCCACAGCATCTTCCTGCATTTAAATCCCAATCTAGGAATTGTGCTGCACAACATATCTCATAATAAGCATTCATAAAAATATTCACATTCAGAAAGTATGGCCCAATGCACATGAAAGCCTCCCTGTGTTTAAATCACGTGGCTTCACAGGGAATTGGAAATACTCCTCACCTCTTAACTGGCACTTAGCATTTCTTGTTCTTTAACCATAATGCCTAGGTTCCTCTTTGTGCAATGCAGCACTATGCTAAAACAGAAGATATTGTGGAAGTGTGAAACATTCTTAGCATTAGATTCAGGGAGAAGCTATTTGTCTGCTGGGCTCAGACGGACATCTCTTGTTTTGTCTTGGGCAGCCTGGCCGCCTTGAATGACGTAGCACCTCGAGTGAAAGGGTGAGAGTTGGAGGTGCAGTTGGATACTGGTGAGGAAGAGAGTAGGATGTTGTGGGAGAAGGGCTGGCTAATGGAAAATGTTTATGGAAAATTCATGAGAGATTGCACTAGCAAAAGAAGATGTCAGGGAACAGAAAAACACAGAGAAAGAGAGGAAGACAGAAAGATTGGGGGGTAGGAATGGTCTTCCAGTATAAATTCCAACCAGTCTGGATATTCCTGAGCACACTTCAAACAAGTTCTCACTTCAGATTGTTTCAGCAACTGAGTTTACATCCCATTTAATCTTCTATTTTATCCTAGATTTATATCCTGTCCTGTGTAAAACCATCCATTCCTTGGTTTTTGGAACTCTAGCGAAATTTGATATAAAAAATGTTTACCTTTAAATCATTTTCCATGTAGCTCTCTTTTCTTCTGTGTATTTTGTGTTAACTTCAATAGTTGAGCACCCTGCGTTTTTAGCTACCACCTCATAGCCCTGACCTATAGCTTTCCCCATATTGTATATAACCACAGAGAGGACTGTGATGTTAAATACAAAAGAGAAATAGGAGTGTTGTAAGGTCATATGCTTCTTGCATAAGGGATTTCAAAGGAAACAATTGTTTAAAAGACTGGAAGATGACAGAAAATAATCTGTGTAATCCAACAATCAAAACCTGTATTCATTAGCACAGGGAACTTTGTTGGGTGCCTCAGAAAATGGAAAGGTGAGTAGTCAAACTGAGAGCAGCTCTTTAATTTCCCACATTTCAAGGCACAAAGAATAGGCTCTGTGTGTTTGGACTATTGTAGTTTCGACTTTCATATTTCTAAACCTCAGGATTTAGATCTGAATCTTGAAAGTGATTCAGACTTTCGCCAGTTCTCCTGTCCTCAGCTGAAATACAATGTCGAGTTTTTTTGAAATAATTGTGCAGCTATGACCATTCCTTCAATAAGGCATTTTCTACATGAGCAGAATTCTTTGAAGTGTGGAGCCGTGAAGATGGTGAGGGCCAAAGGTGAAAGCTGTGCAATAGAAGTGTACATTCCAGTCAGAGAACGGGTTGGAGGGGTGAAGGAATTAGTCTATTGATATTCAGTGCTTTGACCTGCTAACAATAACTGTGGCGCAGGGGTTATAACAGCGGCACATCCCTACATTGTGTATCAGTGGAGAGAGACAGACCTTATCTGCTTTAGTTCGCTTCGGAGGAAAAATCAGCAGGGCTTTTGCCATGTGGTCACCAGGCGCTGCTACCGGGGAGAATGGGGAAAAAAATTGTTCATAATTCTTCCATCATTGCATTGGGTCTAATAATAAGTCGGTTACAGATCTGCAGTGTGATGGGCATTTTTCAAAATGCGATGCTGGGAAAGAGAAAATAAATTAATAGGGTATTCTATGCTGGATTTTAAAGGGCATATAGACTAAGGAAAGCAACTCCCTGCTGTTTTTTTCCCCTTTAAGATAGAAAAAAAAAATCCTCTTTTTCACTTTGAAAGTATTTTTTCTAAAAAATAATCAAAGCAACACCAACAATTTTTTGACACCAGAGAATACTTTTCTCTTGGTATACAGCACATTTATAACACAACTCAGCTAGCCCTGCGGGTAAAATTTTGTGCTGGGGATCTGCAATTTTACTAACACAAACACAACAAGATTTAGCCCGTTCAGTGGAAAAGGCACTAGCCAGTTGATGTTTTAGCTAGCGAGGCACACTGGGCTCTGGCTCTGCTTCTGCCTCCAACCTCTACCTCTAGCACACTCCCCAAATCTCTGGTTTTGCTTTATCTCCTGCCATTTGTCACTACCTTGGCAAGCATGGTGTATCAGCCAGGCATGAGCAAAATGCATACAATAAAATAGTAAGATGTTATGTAACATGAGGCAAAAATCACTAAACAGTTTAGATCCTGTTTGTTCTTAGGATTACAAAATTTAGACACGTAGGTAACTTGATTGCATCATCTAGTTCATTTGCTTGGCTGGTGTAGGACAGTTTTCAAGCTCGAGTCTGGCTTCTATTTTAGGAACTCAAACTGGAAACTTTTTTCCCCCTCCTATCTAAAATAAATCTTGAGCTTAGTATTCTATCTTACCTAATAAATCCTCCTCCACAGCTGCCAGCCCACGGAAGTCCCGGGCCTCTGATCACTGGGCTGTCTGGGCTGCGCCCTCCTCCCAGGCAGAAGTGCTCTGCTGTTCCTGGCCAGAGATCCCAGGTGTGGCAGTTAAATACCCATTTATCTGCCGTTTTATTAAAGGGCAGGCAGACGGCAGCCATAGTGCTGTAAGAAATGGTCAGGCAAATGCAAATTATACTCATTTCCCAGGATTTTGAAAAGAAGATGCAAAAAAGGCTTTTCACTTGTCAACAAGATGCCAACATTTTTGAAAAATCTTTTAGCTCTGTGGCAGAACTCCCAAGGCATGCTGGGGAGATGAAGTCCTGCTATTTCTTAAGAATAGATAGTGTCCTTTACATCCAGAAGCTGGTCAGAAATGAAGCAGTGACTCAGAGACCTGGTTGTGAGTACTTTATCTATTGAGTCAATCTGCACTTTATTAACTTGCTTCTCAACAAATGTCTGAACACCTCAGATCAGAAAACTAGGTAGTGTCTATTGTTTAACATATTAAAGAAGCAGCTTCATAATAGAGACCCAAAGGACAAAGAGATCACTTTTAATTTTATATGTGCTTATTCAAACGTTGCTTCAGTCAGAAGGAAAGGTATTTGAGTAAGAATAGCACTCAGCATGCTTGTAATTGCAGGTGAGGTGCCATCTGGGCAGTAACCAGCCCAATCTCTAACGCAAAGGTACTGTAAAAACCTACTCCTGAGCAAATAAGAACCAATAACAGGTTTTCATTCAAAATGGAGATTTTAATCCTGCCAGTGTTGACTTGAATCATACATTAAAATAAAGCAAGCCTTACAAGCCCCTCATTAATAATTCCTAAACATAACACTGGGTGAACTAATATGCTGAGCTAGCAAACTGTGAGCTGTTTGAATGGCTGGTGTGGAGCATTCAGCCCAGCTTGTACAAGCAGTTTTCTTCAGAAGATCATAAGCCAAATCATTTCAATAATCATTTTGATGCATTGCTGCAACCACATCTCTCGTTGCAGGGCCACTGACAGGATGGAAGTTAGCTACAGGCACCAGCGACTCTTCAGCATGCAACACTGCGGGAGCACTCACAAAAAATCACAGGCTTTGCCCAATGTGGCATTTTGTTACTTTACCCTGAGGTGAACTTCAGAGAGGCAGTTTAGGAGGAGAAACACTCCTGAACTGTTTGAGTAGGGCTCCGATATGCCAAAGGCTATCTCCAGTTAGTTAGGTAGACCCCGCTTTACAACAGACTAGAGTGGATTCAATTCTTGTTAGCATTTTAAATTTCAAGCCTAATTACTGATTTTGAATATTTTTAATTATATATAGAATCACAGAGAGGTTTCAGTTGGAAGAGACCTTAAAGATCATCTCGTTCCAACTCCCCTGCCGTGGGCATGGACACCTCCCACTAGACCAGGTTGCTCCAAGCCTCATCCAACCTGGCCTTGAACACTTACAGGGAGGAGGCGACCTCTCTGGGGCAACCTGTCCCAGTGTCTCACCACCATCACAATGAAGAATTTATTCCTAATATCTAACCTAAATCCACCCTCTTTCAGTCTGAAACCATTACCCTTTGTCTTATCACTACAGTCCCTGATAAAGACAGCTTTATTTATTTATTTTTAAATAAACCCGAAGTTGACATGGTGGTCACTATATTAGCCCTGAACTTGTAAAAGCTATATTCAAATTTCTACTCTGCCCAGACCTCTTGTGCGATCTTGGATAAGTCATTTCACACCTCCCTGCCTCAGTTTTCCATTTGCGTACTGGAGATAAAATTATTTGTCTAACTCCTAGGGACACAGTGAACACGATGACCTGACAAATCTCAGCATTACTGCAGTGCTGACAGTGTGTTGCCAGGATTCCACAGAGGGAGGTTTCACCAAAAGATAAGAAAATGAGGGACTTCCTCTCAGAGAGTTGCCATTCAAAACACGAAATGGATACAGATAGATGAGAGAGCCCAGCACAGTAATAGAACATTATTAAGCATTATGACAGGTTGTGATCTTCAAAAACCGGCAGCCAAGTAGTTAAAAAGGAAAGTTTGCTGTGGTGTAATGTAAGGCTGCACCATGAATATTTAAGAGATGCCTCTCTCAAGAATGAAGGCCAGTGTGGGAGATAACACAAAGGTGTGTGAACAATTAGGTTGATTAGTTAAAGCTTAGATATTTTCATACATATGCAGAATAAACAACTAGCACACCAGTGGGAGACAGTGAACAGAACACATTGGTTAAATGTGGCTTATAAAACAGTCATGTTTTCAGCTCTGCTGTTACCTTTTCATTAAAGTTATTAACAGCGATTTGTTATGAAACTACGGTTGAGAGCGCTGCCCAGCCCAGCTTGCTCGGCCAGTGGTCAGCTAATGGTGTGAATGAAGTGTGAGAGGAGAAGCCACATCTTTTTCTCAGCTGCCCCTGTTTTCTTCCCCCTCCCAACCCTGTACTGAATTTCTAGTGGTTTTCTTTAATTTCACATGTTGAAAAGACTGAGTGATCCTTTTCCTCAGATGGTCTTTCTAGAACCCCCAACAGAGTGTGAATAATTATTCCCACTCTGTTGGGGCTTTGATAAGACTCTTATGGCTGCCTTTTGCTCAGCCTCTCAGCCTTTGTTCCTGGTAAAGTTATTTTCTTTCTTAGGAAATGGAAAAAAAAAAAAGTAAAAAATGTAACAAGATCAAGTGAAATTGCAATTTTAATGATAGTAATAACAATAAAAATACTGACTTGAAAATGCTTGGTCAAATCCCTCTGGTAAGCACATCATCATCATGTGTTTACTTCTCTTTTTAAAAAAATTTAGAAAAATAGTTGGCTGGAGAGGAGTTTGAGAGGTGTCTGAATATGAGCTCTGACTTGTCTGGAAGCAGTGTCCTGGCCATCTCGTTTAGACTGAATACATTCTGCAATATTCGATGGATGTCATATATTTGAAAGTTTTTTGCAGCCTTGTTGTGAGTATTGAGAAACAAGAGTGTTTAGAACTATACGTGAAAAAATTGGGGGGCCCCAAGAAAAAGGAATCAAAGCACATAGTTTCCTTCTCTTCCCCATTGAAAAAGGCGCAGAAGGTATTACTGTTGACTAAACAAAAAGCTTTGTCTGAACGTATGTATGCTCTGATGCTCGCAGGACTTGGGAACTAAATTCAAACATCCCTTCAAACACTGATTAGCTATCTTAATACAAAGGACCACACATTACAAAGGAGACCATTTTAACCTTCCTACCTCAGCTCATGTTCTGCCCAACAAACAGCCCAAACTTTGTTCGCCGTTACTGAAACTGCGATAGGAGATGGTAACTCTGCGATCGGAGGTAATTCTGCGATCGGAGGTAACTCTGAGATCAGAGGTAACTCTATGATCGGAGTAATTCGATGAGGCTTATCCAGGTGTAAGTGTGGGCACGTCGTGGCCTAATGCACGCACACACAGTGACAGAAAGAGAAAAGCAGGAACAGCTTCAAGAAAATAGGTTCCTCCAGACTTTTCAAAAGCAACCTGTACTTGATGCTTGGGTCTATTATTGAAATTAAATATACCTGAAGCCTATAGGTTTCCACAGCTGTCTTATTTTAGGCGTTGCAGTGCTGAGTAGAGGCATGAGATCAAAGTAATGGTGCATACGGATATATTGGCGTTTTGAGATTGGAAGATAAATAATTCATACACTGAAAACAGAGTTGGGTTGGGGATATTATAGATTAATTCCATCTCGCACTTTTTTCCTCTCCCCCCCTCCTTTTTTTTTTTTTTTTTTTCTTTTGTGTTTGCTTTTTTTTCTTTTTCTTTTCTGGTTTCCTTGTCCCTTTCTTCTGATTTCTGAATCTGCCACAGGCACTGTTAGAATTACAGCAGTGATAAGAAAAAATCAGGCGTGGGATTTGAATTAATGCTTTTAGACAAATCTCCATTCCATCTCTAATTCTAATGCTAATTACATTTGCAGATCAAAGCCTGTTCGTTAAAGTTTTGCTTTTGAATACATGTAAAGATTTTACTTTTTTGTTTGA
Organism: Apaloderma vittatum; assembly: GCF_000703405.1. NCBI lineage: Eukaryota > Metazoa > Chordata > Aves > Trogoniformes > Trogonidae > Apaloderma > Apaloderma vittatum. The sequence goes on from NW_009712318.1 coordinate 22,962, forward strand.
TTTTTTTTTCCATTTTTGGAGAAATGCTTCTTCCAGTAGAGACCAGATGTTCCTAAAATATCCCTTTGGAACAACACAGCTTTGGTTCTCTGTTTTCCTTTCTTTGAATCTTTTGTATGCATTGGGTACAGCATTGTTGTGTTACTGTATAAGCAAATCCATCTTCCTGACTTATTTGGTTTCTGTTTAGAAAAAGGCAATGACAACTTCATAAGTGAGTGCAAATAATTGCAAATACATTCAACTGCATGTTCAGCATTGCCAGATGCAGGTATTCAAAATTTGCATCAGTCTCAATAAGATTATGAGATTACAATGAAGAGATTTAAAATATATGTAGAGACAACTGAGTTATTTTTCTTTTCCTTCTCTCAGATTGATATGATTTACATCGGGCATCTGTTTCTACAACTAGGAGAAATAGAATTTATTTCTTCTCTTCCTTTTTCCTGCATGAAGCACAACCTTTCCAGCATGGTCTCTTTATATTTGGGGTTTCATAAACAGAAACATAAATATCATGCAATTCATGATAAAACCATAAAAGCCGGCAACACAAGGCACAAGTCTCACCGCACTCAGATTTAAGCTTGGCATGTCCACACACGTTTGTAGGATCAGAGCCTATTTTGCAAGTGTCAGATAATGAAAGTCAGAGAAAGTCAGAAATTTTTAACACCACAACATAAGTCAGAGATTTTTAACACCAGAGCCTCAGGGGTTGTAGCAAAAGAGTACGAGCTCATTTCGGGAGGAAATAAAAAGAACGAAAAAGAGAATGGTGGAATCGAAGTGTGAAAAGAGGGGATTAGGTGGTGAAAGAGGCTGGGTTGCGTGCAAGAGGAAGCAGAGAAGGTTCAGAGGATGAAAAAGCCAATTAGTGAAGTATAAATCTAAAAAAGCCAATTTCTGAAATAAAGAGGTGTTAACTTAAGGCAGATAGAGAGAGGATTAGCCAAGGAAGCGACAGGCTACAGTTGGGAAAGAGGGGGACTCTAAAGGCCGATCAGG
>NW_009712318.1:24003-54941 GCF_000703405.1 Apaloderma vittatum
AACAACTGCCCTATATTACATATGTTTATGAGGTATTTAAACTGTGTAATGAAAGCTGGTCCCTTTTCCAGTCCCCCCCAAGAGGTGTGCTGTATATAGCCGAATTCTGGCTCCTGTCTTCTATCTGCAGGCAGCAGCAAAGGGCCTGCTGACTCAGGCGAATTGCTTGTGGAATCTCCTCAGATGTCAGGCACAGTGTGACTCTTCCTATCTTCGCAGCAACAGGAAAACAGTCAACAAGAATCATTACCTCAGCTACGACAGAGCTGTTCAGTGGCTTCCATTCCGTCAGATCTGACAGTCATAGAGCACAAAAGGTCCCTGCTCCGCATGGGGCAGCCTTTCTGTACCTTTCCCCAAACACCCTGGAGTATTTCAGACTCCATCCTGGTACAGTAGCTAAAATCCTCCTGCATACGTGATAGTGTTAGCATTATAAACGCCTATTGCCCCTCCAAAAAGCTCTGAGTTCCCAGCCAGCGTCTCCTTGGATTTTTTTCTCTAACGTGTGTTAAGTTAAAGCATCTTCTGTTTCTCCCATGGCAGAATCTGTTACTGTCTCCCTACCACTACTGCAAAACTCTGCAGCTCGTCTACTCAGGCAGCATGATGTTGTTATTCATACACACCCCTGTAAGGAAAAAGAAGAGTAACAGACATTGCTGCTTGTCTATTTGATATGGAGCTTTTTTTTCTTTTTGCAATGGGAAACTGAAAAGTCTGGAGGGAAAAAATCAAACCAGAATCAAATTCTGCTCACATGCATCCACATGTGTATGCATCCAAGTCAGTAATTTGCAATTTAAGTCAACACATGCAAAAATTTTTTGGATATGAATTGCCAACACTGAAAAATCTCCCCAAAAGATTGTGTATTTGGCAGGAAGAATGCAGTTAAGACATCATGTAAAGTGCTGCCAGAAAAATCTTCTTGCAATATACAGCTAGTTCTATTGATATACAACCCCCAGGAATTACGGTATTTATTTTTTAATAGCATTTGATGCTCTTTTATTTATTCCTTATAAATTTTTATACATAGACATAGAAACTTGCAACTACGGGGTTTTCCCATTGACACAAATTTGCTAGAAAATGTCTAACTAGAAGAAATCCTCTTCCCTTCTGTCTTCTACAATGCTGCAGGATGGAAGAAGATATGTTAGCTAGATTTAGTCTGCCATCCTAAGCATATGGTTAGAAAGCATCTACATACAGCTGGAGTATACAGTTCTATATGGAAAATAAAAATAAAAACAAAAACATGAAATGTAACAGGCCAGGCTTTCAGCTGCGTAAATCAGCATTTCTCCCTTAAACTCACTGGCATCCTGCCTATTTATATCATCTAAGAATCTAGACAGTTATCTGGGCTTGCCAGCTCACTGTAGGGATAAACATAGCTTTAACCAATTAAATGTTCATTAGGGGCAAGACAGAAAGGATAGCAGAAGCCAAAACTCAGAACCAGTCAGCATTTATGCTCTTGTTCTTGTATCAAAAGAAACATTAACATTTTGTGGAACATCTTTTTCTGCATGGGTAGGCATAAAGCCTACTGTAAATACTGGTTTAGATCTACTGGGGAGTTATTTTATCTATGAGTTGTTTTTTTTGCTTAGTAGTAAGTCAGCCTTCTTAGCATAGCACACTTATCTCAGTATAAAAGTACCTTATACTTATCACTAAACTTACAGGAGTCATAGATGTGATATGGATACCTTAATCTGTGAAACTATTTCATAATAGTTTCAAACTACCACACTGTGATACAAAATCACATGCCTACAAGACCTAACCTGCAGCCTACCTCTAACATTAATCTGACAGTGAACACCTGGAAATCAGAAAAGGACAGGAGCAGTTAGCCCAAAATGTAATTTCCACGTTATGCCTAGGAGACTGAAATTTACCCTAGTATAAAGAAATAGCAAAAAGACTCATACACCATGGATGTCTCATTTAAATCACAGTCAGATGCAGGACCATCTGGCCCTCCACAGCCACCCTTGATTCATGCCCTGCAACTTAATGGTGGATTCTAGCCACAAGGAATATAAACCAATCTATGCATGAAGTGCCGGCAGTCCCTGACATTTACCTTTTGTTGGGTTTATCACTTGAGGTAGTCTCCCCTTGTGCTGGAGTACTGCCATGGTGACTCACACACAATCGCATTTGCAAACTTGGACATGCACATGTTACAAGCTGTTCTTTAAATGAGTGTAAAAAGGCATCTCGTAATCCCGAAGCAAAACTCTTTCAAAAGGTACACAGACAGAGTGTGTTGGCTGGTTTTTTTCAAAGGTTTTAGAATAGGTGGTAGAAAGTAATACGAGCTTGTAATGCAAAATAAACAGGAGAAGAAAAGAAGTAGGCAAATATCTTAAGACTTTTTTTAAGGTTGGTGCTCTCTCACCCATATAATGTTTGCTTTGGCTGTTGGTTAACTTTTCCCTAATGCCGTGCCTCGAAAGCTTTTTTTTATTATGACCGTCAGGCCTTCTCTCCTGTGAGGATGGATATGGCAGGTGGCTAATAACTGTGACACTTAAATGCTGTCATGGCCATTAGGCCATGTCTCTCACATTTACAATGTCTCTCCTAATACATTTCTCACTTTTCTTGTTCAAAGTTCTACTTTCAGATTTTCAAATACTTTGGGGTTGAAGTAGGACAGGGAGATTGTTTTTGTGAGCATTGCGCTTCTAATGGTGTGAAGAAACTCAACCAATAAAGAAGATATTCCAGCATTTTCTGAAGATGGGTGAATTGAGAACATTTTCTCTGGCTGAGGAGTCAAGAAGGAGACTTAAGAGGACTTGTAAAGTCTTGAAGTTGTTAATTTCTGTGGTTTCTCAGCTAATAATGAAGGCTCATTATCAGCACATTTTGATCCAGTTACGCAGTCTCTCTGAAATGATGACACAGTATTGTGGACCATTGCTATAGCAATGGCCATCCCAATCTTGAGCAATAGTACATAGGAGATATAAAAGTAGCACAGCAGGAACCAGCAGTTCTGCCTCCGCACAGCTCAGCTGCCGCCAACGCTGCACATCGGGGTGTGTCTGCAGGTGTGTTCTCCTCTCTTGCTACAAATCAAAGAGCAAAATAGCAGCATCGCTGTTGCAAGAAAAGGGGCTTTCACAGAGTCCTCACTGAACCATTAATAGCAGCTGTTACAAAGTGAGGCCTATTTTTCCTTATATATCTGATTCTTTTCCTATGATGTTTACAGTTCAATACACAGGATGATTTTTGCAATATGTCATTGAGATGAGACAATATGATCATTTAAACAGATGGAGAAATGCCCAGAGATATTGTCTGGAAGTCTTCATTAATTTAAGCTTTGAGACTTGGAAGTCCTGATTTTTTTCAGAGTAGTTTTCAGTATAAAGTTTAAATTGCTCTGCACTTCTGCAAATCAGACTAAAGAGTCTCCAGTTAGATGTGGACTAGGGATGAGATAAATTCATTGCCTTTTCTGAAAAAAACGTGGTTTAAATGCTTACAGTGGCGCACATTCTGCATTCACTTCACCAGGACCTTAACCAAGAAACCGTCTTCCCTCCTTCTGCAAGTATAAAGTCCCTAGAGTGTTTCAAAGTAAATCCTGTCAAATTTCTTAGCACAAGGTCTTATTATGGCCAGTATTGGTCACCTTTAATAATAGGTTGCAACACCAGCTCTGCAATGATGCAATCCTTTGAATCTATAGACTAGGCCATGTTCCCGGAGGCATATCTGCAGCTTTTATCTACATCTGTGGCTGTCACTTTTATGCATCTAAAGACAATTTTTTCCTTTCCAATTGAAGTCAGGACTCCAGTTTGCTTTCACTTAACTTCATAATCCAGCTCTAACATGATATTTCCCTGCATTATCAGTGAGGTCTGATTAGCTCATGACAGCTGCAGTGTAATTGTGGTAGAGAAAATCTTTGTCTTTTGGAGTGTCCATCCCTTCTTCTTTGCTCACTTTGCTCTTGCAGTAATTTCTCCCACCATTCAAGCACCTCGGAAGTTGTAATCTGGTTATTAGCTGAAGCACAGGCTTTTCAGCAGCTTCCCAGGGTGAGCTGTACAAAGAGCTTTCTTACTGGGCAAAATACTGACCTGCTTGATGTCAAATGTCTTGCAGAGGTAGCTCAGGTGAGTCTCTGATCACATGTTAAACAGAAGAAGTTATTTTAATCCAAAGGAGTTTAAAGGAGAGAGAAAAATCCCACTTCCTACTGAAGATTTAATAGCAGAATTCGTATTAAGGGATTAAATGTGGACTTAAGTTCACTAAGATGGAAAATTATTGCATGAAATATGCATGAAAATTGAAGTTTCTCAAAACCAAGGACAGTTTACTGTTAACTTTTCCAGTCTAGGCATCTAAGGTACAGTCTTGGATTTTTATAAAGAGTAGAAAAAAAAGGCCAAGTTCTGTTCTCAGGGTGAAATTCAAAGCTGTATTATATCTATGTACCTCCTAGAATAAAGCCAGGTTTGCATATGCAGGCTTGGCTTGATCTCTTTCAATGGAGCTTGGAAGAAAAATCTGCAGCAGAATAAATGCCAGTATATTTTGCTGTAGAATTCCTGTATCTGTATTTTTGTGCACCTTTTCAACCTGCTAGTAGTCCAAATATACTGCAAAATCCAGAATGAGGTATAAGTTTATAAAGTCATTAAAAATGCACTGGTTTTTCACAGTACAAATAGTATCTATTAGTGACTAAACTAAATCTCAGTTTCCTTATTGACCGTTCTAATTCATAAAGCTCAGTGCTGCAAACACAAGTATCACTCAACAGCCAAGTGCCTTGTTCCATCTTTTGTAACAACCAGCAGTGACGTTTTGAATCTGGACCTGGCAAACTAGATTTCATCTTAATCTCTGTATTACTACAGGAGAAGTAAGAAGTTTATTTTCAAGCAGAAAAATGAATTGTTTAAAGCTGATGAATGTGTACATAATGAGAGACAGCTGCGCTTGCACTGACCCAAAGAAAGGATGTTTCCAGCAAACTGACAAGCCTGCATAGCTTGTGCAAGTTATGCACATGGAGAGTGAGGAAAATGGACTCCAATTAATGTGTTTGTAGAGGAAAATGCTGCTTCCAGTATACTGTTCCCCAGCTGAGCTGAGAGTGACTTCCCAAGATAAGACCCTGCTGTTTCTCAGCTTCTAAATGAGGTAAGAGGAGATTGGGCGATGGGAGGTTCAGATGGCAAAGTGAATTTGCCTTGGTGAATTTGAAGTGCTTACGTTGCAGTCTGCAGTTCAGCCGTTTACCTGGTTTCTGGGTCCTTTTTTATTTACTGTCAATTTAACAAACCTTGTCCTCTGTTGATAAGGAGTTTTAGTGCTCAGCTTAGTCCACCAATTTCCCCTCTGCTGCCCCAAGCTTTTATAATGCCACATTTATTTTGGTGACTACAATATATTTGTTTGTAAGCCCTCACACTGGGCAGAAGTGCATGTTAATTCATTAAGCCTGACAGAACGTAAAATTACACAACAATAAGAATGTTATCCCTGCACTGGTGTCTAATTAAAGCATGGTCATCCAAGGAAACCTGAGTTCCCTTCTTCAGGGAAACCTTTTGTAACTCAGAGCAGCTAAAACCACTCGTTAGTCAAGTAGGTTAATTCTCTCTGCGGTATCTTCTCTTAGATAAGTATCTTATGAAGGATCTCTGATGTGGCCAAATAGAAGATCTGCATCTATTCCACCCTGGGCTCTGATTTCACAAGCTTAACAAAACTGGATTGACTCCATACGGATTTAACAGACTTCTAGCAAAACCAACTTGTGCTACAGGAAATGTGGTGACATAACAAGTTCGACTTGGTCCTGATCACATACATTCATCAGAGGGTTTGGTGATACTTTCAGTGGGAACAGGGGTGCTGCACACTCTTTTCCAAGTCAATTTTTTTTGTAAGCTTTTCATCAAAATGGATGAAGTTATGCTGTGTCTGCTTAAAGCTTCCTTGTAGCTTCACTTAGGTAAACTGTTCTTTCTCATTTCCTATCCTGGGTTGCTATGGCTGGCTAAACTTCAGTAGCTGTCCCACCTTATATAAAGTGTAGATCAAAGAAGTATATGAACTTATCTAGATTAGATAAGTAAGAGAAGTATCAGAAGAAATTTAAATTTGCCTGCTTCTTTATTTCTAGAAGTAAATCACATCATTCACAAAGAAATCAAAATAAATATGAATGGGATAGATCCTTTCTTTCAGAATGATCGTATGAGTTGGTGGCAACAGTGTAGGCTGTTGGTGGCTAAAAGCACATTTTGTTACACCTCATTTCCAGTGCAGGGCCAACAGTCAGAAGGATAAAGTTCCACTGGTTATATATTTCAGCAGTAGCAGCATAGAATTTGCAGCCTCGTCGCCAGCTAGCAAGGGACTGTCCTCATTTATGAAATACACCTTATGTGCTCATGAAGCACAGAGGATACATCCTGCTTAAATCCCAACATCCACAATGTATATTAGGGCTTGTTCTGGCATGCTGCAAAAGAGGGAAAAGTCTGGAGGGGTATTTTGCTGACACACGTTAGGAATTGGAAGTGATTAGAAACGCTAATTCACTTATTTTTTCAGCAACACAAACTCAGTCATAATCTTGTGGCCACAGAATCCCATCGTTTAAGCAATGTGCTGCTCCCAGCCTCTACTCAACACCATTCTGACCCATGTTCTTGGAGGCCTGTGTTTGCTGACCGTAATTTTTTGACTGCACAAGCCCACACAAAGCTGTGGAAGCAGACAGAAGTGGCTGCATGAAGCAGAGGTGCAGTGTCACATAGTCACTCTTTTCACACACCTGGAGATTAGGGTACAAATAATCCAAGGGAAAAGCACACTCCCTTCCTTTTTTTATTTTCCCTTTTGTCTATAACTCAGTATTCCCTTTCTTTTAATTATACAGTATTCTGGCTAAAGATTTTACCTGGTATGAGCACAGCAACTTTGATTTACACTGGTGGAGCACCAGGTTACAACAGTGAAGTTTCAGGGAGTAAAGGATGAGGAGAAAATAGAAGTAGTTCATGGGGTATCATGTATTTTAGAAAAACAGAAGCTTCCGAGAGTGTCAGAACTGGTTCCCCTTTCTTTGCTCTGGCTCTTCAAATTTTTTCTCTTGCACCAAAACAGAGTATTTGTTTATTACAGCAGGAACTAATATTTTCCCTGTAGCCAGTTAAAAGAAATACATCCTCTTTGTGGCTTTGAAAATCCCTACAGGATTATGAATGAATACTTCAAGAGTGTATTATAAATTCAGACATGTCTATTGGGCTTTCAAGTATCACAGCGGGAGCTTCTTACTGAGGCAACCTGAGGGTAAAGGCTTTCCCACCTTTCCAAAGTGACTCCTCCCACAAAATTTTCTTAGGCTGAAGTTAAAAAAAACCCACACCACCCTACCTAGTTGAGCTTCTTAGAGCTACTTCATTCCAAGCAGAACTGAATATAGATATAATTTAGTACAATCACATACCCAGACATTGCTCTGGAGCCTGCTCAGTTTTCCTGCCACATGCGATACCTTGCACACCCTTTAAGGGTAGGTTGTTGTCTGGAATCAATGAGCTTTTTATTTTAAAGTCTAAGCAGGTTGGTTAAAAAGCTTGTTTTCCAGCACATGCTGTCCTAGATGCTCTACGAGCACCTGCCATTGTCTCCTCCAAATTCCGCTGTTGCTCCTACTTGCCAACTGGCAGCGTCACAGCACTGTGACAGCGATTACAAAGTAGGATTAGACATAGCCCATTTCTCCCATCCCCTGCTGCGAATGCTGAACCAGCAACTTTGCCATGTTTTGATCAGATGCACTCAGCACTGACATAAAAATCAGGGACAGTACTAAAGGGAGAGAGGAGGAATCAGCAACAAAGAGGCAAAATCAAGGGCAACTTGGAAGGAAAAAACGGAACTAAAGAGAGTTGAAAAAGCACATAGCTTTGAATCTATATGTACTTACTTCTAAAGGGGATGAGAGGTGTTGCTACTTTCAAAAGAATTCACACTTTTTCAGGTTTTTGAATGTGTATCGCCCCAGTAAAAACCTTCAGTGGGCCAAGCCTCAGAACAAACTGCAGGATGAAAATGAATTTTAGCTGGAAATCGAAGGGCAATTGTTAAGAAGTCCTGTCAGACATTCTTTGAAATTTAAGAACCACCTGCAGCAACTGGTGTAGGTGGTGCTTGTAACACTATGCATGATGCTGACTTAATGGCTCAGTAGATGTGCATGGGTGTAACTTCATAATGATTACCAGAAAGGCTTAAAGACATAAATATATTATCTTTATGGATGTCAGCTAAAAATACAAGACAGTATCAGAAAAAAAGCCAAAAAGGATGGTGATCTTTCAAGGATTTTACCTGATCTGTTATGTATGAGAAAAGAAAAGCTGGTGTCAAAGAGGAAGATTTGAGATTGGGAACTATTCTTACAACAGAACACAGCAAGAAGATGAGGAAACATGTTGTATTTGAACACTTGGCTAACATTTTTGTGGAAGTAACTGCCATTAAAGAAATTAGCTTTCAAAAGAAACATTTGGAGTAGGAGGCATGAGTAGAACTTCCAAAACAAGACATACTTGTTCTTGCGTTACGTCGCTATGTCATTTGCCGTGCTGCAGTTGCAGTTCTAAGTATCTGTAGAAATGTTGACTGCCTAAATCCTCACTTTACAACACAAAATACCATGAGTGTGGAAGAAAAACATGCACATGACAGCTATTACACACACACACACTTGCCAACTCTTGCACACATACTCAACTTGAAACAGTACGAAATTTCTCTCAAGGCTCCTGGAGAACTGTTTCAATCTTAGCACGACAGTGGTCTAAGACACAGCCACTCCTCAAACGCTTTACAGTAAAGCCTGTGACTGAACTTTGGAAAGGTGCCAGAGAGGAACCATGCATATCATCTGACATGGGTCTATGTGATTTCAAATCAGCACAGCGAAATTACAACTAAAACCTCTGATTCCATCCAAGTTCAACTCATAGGCAAAAGGCATCTCTCAGTTATTCTATTTCATAGTGAACTTTTAGCCTGAGTGTAATATTTCTACATTTCCACTGGTGAAACTGAAGACCAGCTTTGTCCTATGCTTTCTATCTGGCTTATTAAACCTGCTAATTTGTACTTAAAACTATAAATACAGAGATCATACCCCAGGTCAAGCACTTTCTAAAATTATCTGGTGTAGACTCGCCCGGTACAATATATCCTTTAGTTTTACTTGGCAAATGTAACAGAAACAAGAATAAAAGCAGTAAGATCTTACACACTGGAAAAAACAAGATTATTATCTCAGTTTTTCAATTGCTATTAGTGAGAAAAGTAGCCAGCAATATGTAGGTCATCATCAGTAGCTGCTTTGATAGTCTGAGAACAGTTTAAAGGAAGGAAGAGGTTTCTCTTTGTGGTTGAATAAGTTACTCTATATCCATGAAGTAGCTGTGTCTCACCCCCAAAGGGAGAAGCATTATCAGCAAATGAATGAACAGGGCATTCTGTGTTATGCCAGTAGCACTGTCTTTGAAAACAAGAGAGACAAGAAAAGTAGATTCAGTGTGGCTTTTATTTTCCTGTCTACCATTGTAATGGAGCTCCTTCATTAACTCATTCCTGTCAGGTTGAATTGAAAGTGACAGTTAATAACTTACACCAGCATCTGCTTGCAAAGCAATAGCAAAGGAGCTCTGCAGTGTCCTGACAGTATATGGAGAGACCTGGTTCATGGGAAGAGGTAGTATCCAATACTATTAGAGTATTAGATACAACTGGAGGAAAAATATAGATAAGCTCTTGGGCCAGCAAGCTCTTTTAGGTCACCTGGAAACTCTAGTTCGTACTGATGTACCGGTAAAATCTTGTGAATACAAGCATTCTGTTTCAACCAAGTTATCAGAAGTTCAGTTCCTTACTGATTCCACCCCACTCACTTAATTAAGCTGCACTGAAGTTTTCCCAGCAGACAGGAGCTGGATCTGAGCTAGAAAAATAATGAATATTTTTATTTTACAGCCATACGCAATGTTTGATCCCAATGATATCCTCTTCCGCAGTGTGGGAATTCAGCAGCTCCAGTCGGTGACAGCAAACACTCCACTTTAGCCCATGTGGTGTTACTATTACTGCAGCATGACTGGACCAAACAGTGATCCACCAGGCTCAGACCTGCCTTACACCACGTAGCAGTCTGTGAGGGACCAGGTCCTGGGCAGGCATGTCATCTGGCAGAGTGTTTCAGTCTTGTCCTAATTGTCTTTCTAATTCCTTAGACAATTTATATCATTACCACTGTATATTATACTATCTCCCTGAATGTGGTGTAACCTAGAAAAAATTACATTAGCCAATATATCTCTCTACCTGACCTAGCTGTGCAAGCAAAACCTTTGCATTGCTCTGAAATTTGCACTTGGGTTTTTCCATGAGATCTTTTAGCACTCAGGTCAAGGTAGCAGATCTGTAAGTGGTTTCAAAGCATGCTTAGATTAAGTCATTACCTGCCATTGCACAATGAGATATATCACACCCCTCAGTCAAGTTGATTAGGCGTTCCCTAACAGTTGCTCTTACCATTACACTTTCAGTAATTTTCAAACATCAGACTGTTGGTGCCAAATTTTGTTTTGTCCTTCCATCAGGGTGTAGGACAGCAGGTTTCGGTACACTAACTTTATTCCCTCTGTCAAGCAGACAAATTCTGCCTTTAATTATATCCTACTCTAAATGAACACTTAAGTCCAGTGCTGACGTCTTCTGGTATTGCTACAGCGATTGTCTCACAAACCATTTGGCTAGGGTTTTTCCACATTGTCATGTTGCCATTTTTTTGTGATGTGATTTATAGTACTTCCCTTTCATCTTCACCTGTGCCCTTTTCTGAATGGAGTACATGGAAAAAAGCCCTCAAAAGTGGGACATATTTTCCCAGTGATAATCTTTACAGTTTCACTTTCCTTCTCTTTCCATCTCTCCCCTTATTTCACTAGATACTTTTGCAGTGGCCTAGATTTAACATCCTTTTACAGCTGATTCTTGTAGCTGCAAAGCCCTGCTAATATCATATTGTACTAGTCAGGAAAAGTTATTTAGGGCAGGGACAGTCTTTTTGGTCTCTGTTAGCGCACAGCTGTCTTCAGACAGAACTGAAACTCAGATGTACTGCTATAACATGAATGGTCGCAGGACAGCTAAATATAGACACATCATCTATATCTATATTTATATCATCTATATCTATAGAAAGAGGAAGGGAAATGTACCTAAAAATTGAATGAAAGCTATTCTGTTTACTCACTTTATTTCCGATGCATAATGACTACAACTCCCCTTTATTTTTTCAGAAGTCACCTACATCCTTACTTGCCTGTCTACAAACCCTGTCCTCAACCTTTTTATTTCCTTAAGATTTTTGCTCCTGAATTACTGCTGTACTGTTCACAGCTACTCACCATAGCAGAAGATAACAATGGCAATGATCCATTGAAACAACTCTTAAAATTGTCAGCTAAAAATTCTAGTGTACCAAAGCAGCCTGAAGGGGACAGTTCACAAACCTGGCAGCACAGGGCCATGCATGACTCTCTAGCCCTTGGCCACAGATCTAACAAAAGAGATTCCTGGTTTCCCTTCTACCAGCCGCTCATTTCTGCATGTTCGTCACAGATTACCATCTGTTCCATTTTGCTGATTCAGTGTTTGGGTGGTTGTGCTCTATACCAAACCTTGAATCAGTTTTGAAAGCAAAAAAAATGAACCCTGCTTCTACTTTTTCCTGTTACTATTTTCAAAACAGAAAAATGTCACAGTTCTGCTTCAGGACACAACCAAAATAAAGCACTGATTCTGAAGCAAAGAATAAAGGGGTGAAGAATCAGCTGGAATGAGAATTTCTTCAATCTGTTCTAACAGGACACAGAACCACAGGCTAACAGTATGCAGAGGCAAAAAAAAAAACAAAACCAAAAGAAAGCCTTGTTTGAAGAACTTGCAGTAACTCAAGAGCTGCTGTTCTCTTCCTCTCAATCAAGTGACTGTATCATCAAAGGGCTTTTTGCATCCATAGCATCCAACAAACTAGCTTGAAAGTCTCAGGAATTTAGATAGCATCCTCTTCTTGGATTTTGAATGGGGGCTGTTGAATGTGATCCTAAGCTTTGTTCCCTGGGAGGCTAAAGATCCTTTTCTGTGTTTGAGTGCGTGTGTGTGAGACAGAGTGGCTGTGTCGGAATGGATGATCTCAGCTTCTTGAGTGGCTTTAATTGTGAAGGCTAATCATCCTATACAGTCTGATTTCATTTATTCTGTCTGTGACACAGTAAGCCTCTATGTAGCTCAAACAATACAAGAATAAATAAACCCAAATATTAATCATTCCCAGCATCTTAACTGTTGAGTGTTGCAAGGGATTTATATGAAAATGCTCACAAGCAATGCAAGGAGGGTTGGAAAGAGACATATGTCTCCATTAGTATCACTTTTGAACAAAAGAACATTTAATTCTTAGAGCTCATATATCTGAAAAGCATCTGATTCATATTTTAAACGGGACAGCCTGGACAGGTGCTCGGTACTTTCAGAATATTTTGCAAAGAGAGAATAGCCCTGTCCTGGTTTCAGAGTATGATCAGAAAACCTAGGATTAATCCCCCTGGGGACTCGGACTCCTATATCAGAGTGGTTAAATCATTAATTACTTTCCAAGTACTTTACAGTGTTACAAGGAGAAAACCTTTTGAACCTCTGCTCCCAGAACAGTCCGTTCACTTATTCTTTCTCCCAGGCTGCATGCGTGAAATGTACATTTGCGCATGACAGCTAGGACATAGGTACATCACACGTACCTTAACATGTAACTTGCTGACTATAATTAGAATGATTTAGGAAAAAGATTAATCAAAACAGCTTAAAGTGATGTTTGCCAATAAGGACGAGAAGCCTGTTAAACAACTGGTACAAACCAAGCTATTCCAAGCCTCTGCCATTTGCAATCAGGCTCCATCTCTGGACTCCTCCGCACTCCAAACACTCACAGACACTTAGTCTCCCTCCTCTCAGGCATAACCCAGACGTGCAGTTTCTCCTCTTGGGCAGCAGGCGGAGGTAGGGCTCGAATACTTTTTTCTTCAGTGATATCCCACTGTACTTCTGGTTTGCTTGCTTGTACTTGTATTTCTAGATGTATAACTAAGCAGACACTGTTCTACCCCGCTGCAGACAGTGGAGGTTAATAATACAACTTCTTCCACACATACAAACATATTTTACCTGTAAACAGCTGGAACTACTCTGTCTCCAGCAGAATTGCATGAGAGGAGAGCTATCTCAAAAACAAAACTTTAGAGTTCATAGGCTATATTATGGCAACTCTAGGATTTCCTAGATTTTTCTGATTTTCACTCAGAGGTTGAATTAATAGGATTTATTTGCATTAATAACTTCATTTTAACTGAAGGGAAAAAATGATATGAAATCACATGTGCTTTATCACGTTAGTATTTAAATTGGTTTAATTAGACTTTGAAGTTCATGTGTAACTTAAGTGAAAGGAATAAAAGATGTCTCTGTGTCTGCTTTCCTGGGTTTGCCTCTTCTAATTCTTTTATGTAGCCTACGGTGAGGCTAACACAGAAGCAGGTGTGTTTACATTGTAACAGCTCCTCTTTGGTAACAATACTGACTTTAGAGCTAGCTTGGAATTTGTTGAATATTGAAAAGTACTGATAAATCATCAAACTACTGTAGAGACCTACAGTATCTGCCCCTTACATTTTGTTTGTTATCCTTCTCGAGACCTGAGCGAAGAGGCACGTGTGTCGCAACACAGAGCACTATAGAACGTCATTATGCGTAAAACCTTAAAACCCTGTCTCACACTGCGGTTCCCCTCAGCAACCACCATCTCCCAAAGAACATCACTTTCTGCTGAGCCAAATCCGTGCCAAAGAGCAAATGCAGGGCACAACTGCAAAGGTAGTCACATCAGGTCCTTGGTTTGGTTTCTTGCTCCCTTTCTCATTCTCCTTTCTTTCCTGTTCAATTTCTATATTTTTCTGTTCTTTTCTCTACTTTACCCCTTGTCTTATTAAACCGGCCATTAAAAAGAGGCATTTCCTATCTATAGCACTTGAGAAAGAACTTTTTTCAATAGTTTGACTCAGAGCCTTCCAGCGTACATCTGTGGCTCCACAAAGGCAGGAAAAACTTCCTAATAGTTGTTTTCTTGAATTGTTTTATGCTTGTAGTAAATCATTGGCCCTTGACTATGGAGTTCTTTATTCAGAATGCCTACTCTTCCACCTTAAGAGGCTCTATTGACCATGCTCTGTAAGAAGTTTATACCTTAAAAAACAAAAAAACACATCCAATTTTGATTAAATAGGTGAAGCCTTTCATTGTACAATCTCTCCACAGGCTTCCGATGCACCTGACTATTATTACAGATATAGATAAGTAAACAAAATATCTTTCTTCTGTTAAAGAGGTTTAGCTGTGTAATCAAAACTAATTCAGTACCTGTTTAGCCTTAGTACTGGCTAACAGGAGGCAGATTCCACACCCTAGTGGAAGAAAGATCAAAGGCTCTTTTGGCATTAATGAATGCTAAGCAAAAACCCCAAATATTTAATCAAGAGGGAACAAAACCTTAAGACTCGTGCAGCTGTGAGCATTTTTTTAAAATTTTCATAGTTTATACTTGAATCATAGCTAAGGATTTGTTACCATATAGATGAACAGGATTAAAATCAGGTGACAAAGGGTGGGATTTTAAAAGCGCTTTTAAAACTTCCCTAGCCTGGACTTGAGCCTAGGTTGGGACAACAGGGGAAGAGCTATTACAGGTTGTCACTTCAGAAAAAGCATTTAATGTGATGGGGTGTGATTAGGACCCAGAAACAGAAGAAATGTTTTCAATGGACACAAAAAAGAAAGGATGCACCTGACTGCTTTTGTAAGACTGGTTACAAGTGACACAATAATTCTTTCCCAACCAAAGTGGCAATCAGTTGATACCCTGAAGCAGATTTGATTACCCAGCTTACGAAACACAGTGCCATTTGTCACACAATTACCCTAAGTAATTATAATAATATATTACTTTCATTGCAGTTATGTTAGGGAGCCTTGGTGGATCACAATCCACTTTGCAATGCCCCAGCACATACAGAACAACTTGGGGTTCTTTTCTCAGAGAGTTTTTGGAAGGTGACGGGCAGGAAAAGCACTTGCAACCCGGCCAATGATAATGCTCAGCACAACAAGAAGCAATCATGTCGCACCAGATGTGTAATAAATGCTGATTTTGCATAGACATCACAGCAGAGCAGATATTTTGAAAGAGTTACAGCACTATTACTTAGGAGATGTTTAAGAGATGCTCCACCTACCATAAAAGAAAAGGGGCTTAAACTCAGAAATAATAATTAGTTGATAAAGATGACATCAAAAGGAGCAGTTGCGGATATGACACCTATCTATTGTATGAAAGATATTAGTTAATGAAATCCGTCAAGAGCCTCGTAAGTATTTAAACTGGTGGAGAAGGAGCATCTTGTAAAGGCAAGCCACAAGCAGATCATGCCACAACATAACCCAACCAAGAAACCAGGAAGACAGTTTCTGCAGTAATGTGTTGAAGATAAACCTGAGATATGATGGAATTCATTGGTATGGGCAGAAAGAAGTTATACCTGCTAAGACACAATTTGAGGAATGTACATTTCACCCATGCATATAGGGAAGAAAAGAAGGAGTTGAGATGTGTTTCGCAAGCAGAAAATTATGCCCTTCCATTCAGTTTAGATGTGATGAGCTATGGATTAAAAATCAAGGCAGAAATAGAGCTCAGATTGCACATCCAAATGTTGTTGAGGATGACAAAATGAAAGAAAGAATCGAAGTTTTTAGGCAAACTGTTGTCAGAACACAGTGTTGAGATTTTAACTTGGATAGAAGTGGAGTTTCCTTTGTAAGAGCTGGTTTAAAACCAAACCAAACCAAAAACCCGCCAAGAAAATTAAATCAGTGCTCCAGATCTAAAAACAAAAAAAACAAACAAAAAAACCCCAAACCCAAACAAACAAACAAACAAAAAGGGATTGAATCAAGTCAGTTAGGTCATCACCTCTGTTTTGGCCACTCTGCCTTGGTAATGTCAGAGTTGTCACCTTTCTCTCCATCACAGGACAATTGTTTACACTTGTGCAAAATCATTAATTGCAGAAGAGTCTTTCAAGTGTTGATGAGATCAATGTAATACAGGGCTATTATTAAAAGTATAATCACGCATACGAGACTTTAATTACAGTGACGATGCACAAAAGGGAGAGAATCCTGCTTACCTCTTGCCGTCCAAGTTGAATGGGAGGACCGGCAATTAAAAAAGCATTATTTAACTGTGCAGCTGGTGCATCTAATGTGGAAATCAATGAGAGAGAAAAAAAGCAGAAGATTCTGTGCAATTTGTAAGCATCTACTTTCAAAGTAAACCACATGAAAAATTCATTTAAATATTTTGGAGCGAGATGTTCAGGTGATGAAAACTGGAGAATCTCCTGCGAAATCAATGAAGCTTTGCATCAGCTGAATATGCTTTGGTTATCTCTTTACCTTTTTTTTTTAATATGGTTGAAAACCAACATTATTTATGTGGACTACATGTTACATTAATTGAGAAACTGCCTGGCAGACGAAATTTTAATGTGGCTAAAACGAACAAAAAGTGAATTGCTAGATAAATGTTTTTTAACAAATACTTCTGCGAAGTACTAAGCTTCTTAGAACAGAACACAGACAACGTTGAGTATTTTTATTATTCGTTGTTACGAACAATGAAAAGGAAAGACACTGCTCTCTTAATCCATCAAAGACCAGAAGGGTTCTATGTCGTACAGAAAGTGCATAGAAAAAAATGTGATACTCCCTAGAATGAGGTCAACGTTCATTCTTGGAGATCCAGAAAATGCACTTTGCAGCATGTAATTCTGTTTTGTAAATGATCTATAAAATGCAGAAGCAGAAAATAATCTAATGGAAGTTAGATCATATGCCAACGTTTCACCAGTACTTCAGGTGTCTGTAGGATTGTACATAGAATTCAAAATATTCAGAGAAAATAAATGTAAACATTCCTCTTGCATCTACAAATATTTGGATCTGAATTTGTAACTGAGACAATTACCAACTAAATTACCTGCCTGCATATGTAACTAGAAAATCTTTGTACTTCAAATTGCGTTTTTGTGGTACCAACAACCTTCCTAATTGTGTCCTGAACTTTCACTGAAATCTAGTAATTAAATCAAAGGACAGAAAGCCCAGAGGTTTCTGGATCCCTACAGAGGCTGAGTCACCTGTTGACTGTTTTGTCGCAAGCAGGCAGTTAAAAGGGATTAGTCACTCCCACCCTGGAGCTCGGCATCTGCAGGAACAGATACTGCCGTGTTTACAGATATCAGAAAGGATGGAATTCTGAAGATTTCTACTGTAGGACAAAACTTGGTGCTGATGCAGAATCTCCCTGCTCCCCACTCTATTAAATTCTAGATCATCTGAGTTTAAAAACAACAGATTATATCTGCAAAATACCTCATTTTAATCCAAAGATAAACAGATCAATTGTTTCATTTCATAGTGGTAAACATATCAATATTGGTTTCCAACATTTTCTTCTTCCTCATAGGAGCTTGTTAATAGAAAAGAGCATCCAAGTTATCAAAGCCAGGATCCCTCAGTCAGAGACATGTAATAAATCCTCATCCAGAAGGGCCCACAAAGTTGCTACTCCCTTACCTTTCACAGACACTTCCCACCATCACACAGAGAAGTTTATCCCGAAGTAAAAGACTGAGGGATACAGTAATAATTACTGTTAGAAAGAAGATAGAAAACTAGGAAGTATATTACCACTGATATATTCCTCTTCCAAGCACTGTGTTTGTTAGATGACAAGTGTAAGATGCAAAAAAAAATCTAAAAAAATCTAAAAAAATCAATGATCTCTGCCAGTCTGACCTGAGAGAAAAATTCCCTCTTTCCTGACCTCAAATCAGGCAATTGGCCTAACTCTGGGTGTGTGAGCAAGACTCATCAGCCAGGCATTTGTACAAGTTTAACACCGCTTGCCAAATCCACCCTGAAGCTGCGGCCAAACTCCAGAGCTTCAAAGAAAGATAGAAAAGGGAGTTTAGAAGCACGATGCAAAAAGAAATACTGGGTTATCAATAAAGTTTACTTGTGATGAACTAAAGAGGAAAAAAAAGAAGTAAAAAATAGAGTTCACACTGTACATTCTAAGGATGACAATATTTCCATTCCATTCCATTTTAAGAAAAAGAAAGCACCAGAGCTTTTAGGCAAACTGTTGTCAGAAAGATGAGATTTTTGGTTTGGATAGAATGGGAGGGGAATTTCTTTTGTAAGAGCTAAAAAAAAAAATAGCAAAACAACAAAATTTAATACTCATGGGTTTAAAACAGTCAGAACAGCCCAAATTAAAAAGTAATAATAAACAAATAATGTGTTTTTCTGTGAGTTTTGATTACCCCTGAGGAAAAAAAGTAGTCAAATTATACACCAAAATGAAAAACATCCCTTCTGTCTCCTACAGTTAGCTAGTAAGAATCCATACACCATGGTGTTGGTGAAAAATAAACATGAAATGTTTATGAAGCAGAGTTCAAGCAGCTTTTCAAATCCATTGGGGATAGCTGTAAATCAGATAGTCATGACTTAAAACACCAGGTGAAATACCTACCTCAAAATTCACTCCTAAGCTATGATCTCTTTCATACACTTACTGAGCTTATTTCATTTTACATCTTCTTTACTTTCAGAGCTTCACAACTGCAAACAATACCTGCTTTTTAATATTGTCTAACTAGGAAAAGAAGTTAAGAGAAAAGGTACATACACGGTTTATGAGAGTACTTTCCAATGCCATTCCCAGCTATCACAGAACGCATCTATGTACCTTGTTCAAGCTGATGGGATTACTTCTCAATGCCACTGCTATCAGAAAGAACGGAATCTGTCCAAACAACTTGAAAATGTATGAGCACATGGCCCACTCCTGATTAAAGCTTTCCTAAGAGCTGATAGGCCTTGATTTACTCAGGCTGATGCACTTCATCTCCAAACCTTGGTATTCAAAGTAGAAACCTGCACTCACTTCTGAAAAATGACACTGCCCATCTAATACTGGAATTGGTCTCTTAAAAACCTGCAGCTCACCAGAGGCCAACTTCTTTTGGTCACCTCATATCCTGTACTCATAGCCTGGCTTTTATCCTACCTGCATGTATCTATAGATAATGATGAGCTGTTAGTTGGTAAGAATATTGATTATGGATGATATTGATTCACGTTCAGCAACTTCACAGATTTGGTCATTACGTATAAAGCAGTGCAATGGTGAACAGAGCACTTCTTATTCTGGAGGAAAGGCAACAGCAAGTGGGAAGCTGCTTCAGCCGGCATGGAGAGATAGCGCAAAAGTCGTGAGTGGGTGAAGGAAACCAAAGCTTGGCTGGAGCAAAAAGAGAGGGGTAGGGTGTGAATTGAGATGATGGTGAAGCTGCAGGCAAGGGTGACACATTCTATACAGTTATTACAACACTTTTAATTACCTTTCATGCCTAACATTCCACTAGCACCATGGTGGAGACCAATGGGTGGAAAGGAGCATCGTTCCCCTCCTACCCTTACGCAATTCAAACCACAGTGATAACTAGTAAATCCCTAGAGATAAAGTCCTTTTACTTATTCATTCCTCCTCAAGATGAGTCGATCTTTCTCTAGGTGTTCTGCATTTCTTGTGTCCATTAATGCTATTCATCTGCTCAAGCCAAAGTAAAATAGACATACTGGTTTTTGCAGTTAAGATCACTGAGGCCAGTCTTTCTTGCAAATCCTGTGCTCATCCAGGGTGTGTGGCCTAATTAATAGGTGGAGCAGTTTAAAGGAAAAATAGAAACAAGCCATTTTTTCCTCTTCCTCACTGACAAAATTCCTAACTGATAGGAAGAGATGCTTTTCCAGAAATTGCATCAGCCCTGTTTCTGACTGGTACAGACACTCCCAAAGCATAGTGACCAATCCCAGACTGTGCTAGGATCATGAACAAAGAGAACTTGGTTTAAAGAAAAAAATAATCAAATAACCTACATCATTTTACCAGGTACGGCAAGAAAATCCACTGTGGTCACTTTGTTTTCAACGTTTTAAAGATCCCTATTTGGATAACGAAATAGAATAGAATTTGTAAACTTGTCGTATAATATATTCTTTTCTTTACAAGAATGCTGATGGCACCAGCTACCTCAAATTTCTTTTGTAGTTATCACTTTTGGGAGTTGGACAGAACATGAACTCTACCACAGCAGATCTCATCTACCACCTTCACTGCCTATGAAATGGCTCTGAAAACAAGATGTCCTTTGCTTGCAACAAAAACTATTTTTCACCACCTCTGCTTTTCACCACTTTTTCTGCAAAGATCACAGAGAATGCTGGATTCCTGTCTGTGGTGACAATCACATAAGTCTGGGCTGCTCCGTTATTTTGGAAATAACCCTACATCTTTTCTTTCACACCCTTTCTCAGACTGTTTGACAAGCTTTTTCCAAAGGGAGGGCAGGATACTTTGCCTGTCTTTTTGCCGTTCTGAACTTGGCTCTAGAGGTACCATCATACTTATATATACAACATGAAATAATGATAGCTGTAAGTCTTAAATTCCTGAGGAAGATTTCTTAGATAATCTGTGGAAAATGTTAGATTTTGGCAGATGAATCAAACTTCTTCAGCAAAAAGGAGTAACTGTAATGAAGAACCTCTTGATTATACAGTAACTATACACCAGCAGCACAAATCATCAACAGTCAAAGATTAAATTGTAACATCTAAAGCTGAGGTGCAATAACTACTCTGTGAAGGGCTAAACTGGGGACTCTAGTGTCATGCGTTGCAATTACATTGTCACAGAATGAACTATGTGCTTAGTTGCCCATGATAAAAAGTTTTTATTGCTCCCAGAACCTCATCATGGATATTATTTTATGAACATTTATAAAATAAGAAAATAAAATTTTAGACATCCAGTATTTCATAAAACACGAGAATTCAGTAAGTCACCAGGCATTTATCTATCTTCAGTATACCAAACTCCACTCATTTTCAATCTTCTGCCGTTCAAACTCCCCTCCAAAAGCCACATCCCTTCCCTTGCTCTGCCTTAGCTTCACTCCGACGTTTTAGACTGGTAATTCAAGGGTTTTTTCTCACTGAAATCACAAGGAAGAAAGAGCCAGCACAGAGGCAAGATATCAGTCCTGCCCTTATACAAAAAAGATGGTTCCTCATTACCCACAGGAATCCAGGAGGATATGGGAGACCCGCCAAGGTATCAGCTTGCCCCATGAGAGACAACAGGTCTAGTGGCTTCAGGAATCTTCTGGAACTGGGGGAACACTGCCCAGATATCGTCAGTCAGCTCCAACTCGTTCCTGAAAGACAGTGACACTGCTCCTGCTGCGTTCCCAAAGCACCTCTGCCACAGCACCTGTGGGAACCACTGCTTCAGGCAGATGTAAGATACTGCTGATGCTGTATCTAAAACTTGTGGCTCCCAGCTCAGCTGACTGGGGGTAATTTCCCCTCCATCCCTGGGTGAGCCAGCTGCTCCAAAGCACCTACAGCGGTTCAGCTGTGTCCTCCCTCCCAATATGTTCATGCCTCACTAGCTGGGAACAACGTGTCTCTACTCCATTGCATTTCAGTTCACTGTCTGTTATAGGATGATATACCTTTGGTGTTAATATTTAGATTAACAAAAGTTACAGGTTGAGGTGACCAGATATTACACTGACTGAAGTCATAAAGATCCTAAGACAGCAGACTCAAATTCACAACATTCCCAGCATTGATTTGAGTTATTGCTTCATGGTTCATGTTCAGCATGAACAAGTTATTGCTTCATGTTATGTTCAGCACTACAGAATGGTACAATATATTTTATGGGATTACCTTACTGTCACTTTTACTGTACTAGCATTTATTTTTCATCAGTGGTCTTAGATATACCAGTAACACATTAATCATGTGTCACTCATCCCACGGGAAAGACAGAAACCAAATAGAAACCAACCCTTCCTTTCCTAACACGAACTGTGCTCGTTAACTTGGGAATTTGCTTTCCTGATTGCTTTTGTTGTTTTCAGAAATTACTTCTGCAAATACTTGAAATGAAAAGGAGATAATTTAAGGAGACCTTCTTTATACAAAAGAGGAAGAGCAAAAACCTCACTACATAGTTTCTTGAAGGGCTGCTTGTACATTTAAAGCACAAATCCAAAAGATTAAACCTGTCTTGGAATATTATTTACTTCTTTGAAATATCAACATATGCAATATTCTCATGGCCAGAATTTTATGTACTGTCAGATTGTGATGATAGAAAAGGATATTTTGTCATATACATTTACTCAACTACTCAGACTAAAACTATTTGAGTGCTGTATGTTTTTGAACAGATATAATGAAAAAAATAAGTCATGAATCATTCATTGGAGTGACCTAGGGTTATTACTGGAACCATATTATGAATTGTAGTCTTCTACAACAGTCACAAGCTGCTCCTGTACCTGTTAAAATCAGCTGCAAAGCTTGCATTGGATCAGTGCTTTAAAGAGACTTCTTTAGGGAAAATATATATTGCTAGAGTCCCTGCAGTGTTGGTTTTGTTTGGTTTGGTCTGCTTTGGTTTTGTTGTGGCTTTGGGTTTTGTGGTGTGTGGGGGTTTTTTTTTGGTTTTTTTTTAAATGTGCTATAATGTGGAAGGAATAGATTTGATTAACTAAAATTTTGCCTTTTGGTATGCTTAAAAAACAGGAGTTTGAGCTCCAGACTAGACAGATCTCTCTCCCATCAGAGACAGAAACAACCGTGCATTTCAAAGGAACTTCCCTGCAAGTCCAAGGAACTTTTTGTTATGTAAATGAAACTAACTTGTTTGTTTTTGTTGATGTTTTTAAATGCCAAGTTGTAGATATGTCTGTTGTGTTAAATACATCAAAGCAGGAACCAGAACACCAGTCTCCTGCATTCTGAGTTCTGCTGTAGACAGGGATAGTTTGCTTAAGGTTGCATTTCAAACAGCAGCTCTCTGAGGCTTTAAAGACCCAGCCGAACAGTGATCATTAACACAAGAAGGTGGGAACATGCAGTCAAATGGAGATTACTTGCAGGAGAGGGGCATTAGCAAGAGTTGGCAAACTTAAATAGCATCTGCCTCGAAATTACCTCGAACAAGTACAAAAGCATACACAGAACAGAATATGGGCCAGTGCCGACATTCAAAACCTCCACTGCTAGTGATTGAGTGATAAAGGGGAAGTATTCTGGTTAACTTCAGTCTGGAAACAGGAATTCTTCTCTGGCCACGGAGTGTGGATTAGGTAGTGTAGGATTCCCCTTAGGATGGGAAATAAGAGGACCTGAGCTGTGCTCCTCGCTGGGGCGGGTCGGCATTGCACTGCTGAAGGTCGGGAACCTTCAGCCCGCAGTGCAGAGGCCAAAGCTGCCAACCCATGTCACAACATTGCAGCAAGTTTCACAAAAAAAATAACGATGACGTTTTCATCCCTTTCGGGCCTTACGATTCCCAAGTTAAAAAGAAAACCCTTAGTTTGCTCTCTAGGCTCCAGAGACACGCGGAAGTTTCAGCAAGCAGAGATCTGAGTGCGGAATTTGTACAATGGAAAGACAACCTCAAGTTCTCAAAATAGCTTCTGAATTATTGCTTTCAGAATTTTGTTTTTCCAGGAAGCACATAATATTTATACATGATTTGAATCTGCCTTTGTATCAGGGCATGTACCATCCACCGAGTACTCACTCTGGTTGTGATTCTGCTTTGGTTTCGTTTGTGTCATGCCTGAAACCCTGTGGACGATGGCAGTCTGAGGAGGGGAAGACAGACTCACAATTGTTCCATTTCATCCTATTCCCAATGTGTGCACACACAGAAGAGGGAGGCTTCTGATAATCAGGGGCTGAAGTAAACAAACAGTTGGACCCAGTCCAGTCATTGTTAGGCTGATCTGCACTTTATTCTTTAAATGTGGCAATCCCCCAATCTCATCAGTGTTTCCTGTACTACTTAATAAAAGCAGAATCTGGTTCATTAAGTAACTTGTTCATAACAGTCCACATGAATCCAAATTTGGATGTCAAAAAAAAAAAAGAAGAGTAAAGAACATGGCTTCTTTTGCCTTTAAAATTTTACGTTTGTCACATCCTGCAAATGAAGGCTTTGAGTAATTTTCAAAACTGATCAAAGAGCTGCATAATACACCCCTTCCTGTCCAAACTACGTGGGCTCGAAGGGTGGAAATTTCAAAGCAACATGCAGGAGAACCTGTTGCCCCAGATAAGTTAATTGACAAAACCAGTAATGGCTGGAGCTCTGAATTTGATTATTTTTCAGACCTTCTCACGTCACTGTAATTTGTTTAAAAAAACATATATCGGTTTATCAAAAGATGTAACACCGTAATACTTTGCCTTTCTAATTGTGTAAAATTAGATAATCACATTCCACTCCAAAGATTGATACATTTATACATTAAAACCAGGGAGTCATGGAATCAAAATCTGTGAATGTCATTTCTTTATCTGCGAGGAGAGCAGTGGACCAGAGCAGTATGATGGAAACTAAAGCTCCTGGGAAGCAGATTATATTAATGTGCAAAAAATAAGCAGTTGAGTTTATGTATCTCTAGCTTTAGGACTCACATGATGACAAGTCCCCTGAGGCAGTTTGTGCCTTCCTTCCTCCTCTCCCAAGGTTCTGTTCCCACTGTCCTTAGCCTACTTACTAACTATCCGCAATTTTCTTTCTCCTTTCTTTTTTGGAGGAACTCACAATCTGAGAAGTTTCAACTCACTCCATATAGATAGACCCAGTCAGTGTTTACTGTGAAATTTGCTATCAAAGTCAATCCTACAGCATTCAAGATTCAGAAGTCTTTTTCACAAGTTCTTGTTAGGGATACGAAGGAGGTTCCTGAAGACCTATCATAGAGCGTGAAAAGAAACAGAAAATTTGGTCCACTCTTTATGTTCCTTTCTGTCCTGGTTTGACCAAGATTGAAACAGAGCAAAAATACTATCCAGGACTGCAACTACTTCTTTGAAAGACACTGCCCAGATTCTGTGCAGCAGCCCAGTTTGCACTCTCTGGGGTCGGTGGTGTAAGGAGTAGTCAGCACGCTTCGGAAGTTTGGGTGACATGTTTCAGTGAAGATTCCAAGCACTTCAGCATTTCTCCAGACTAGCTTAGGCGAAAGGCAGCTGAAACACAGGCTCACCCTTGCTAATTAAATTTTATGGATGATTCTTTGGGTATGATGGGCCTAGATTAATAAAATATATCTACCAGTCTCTCCCATGGCAGCTGGGAGTCAGAGCTGAGCTGTATGAAGATATAAATGAGCACAGAGGAAAGAGCAAGCCAAGCTTTAGATAGCCCCCCAAAAACACTGGCTTGAGATGACTTTAAGTTGTAATAAAAGGTTTTTTTTCTGTCCCTTCTTAATCCTGACAATGTTTGTAACAACCATTCAGCTTTTCACAAGCAGAGTGACTTTACCAGTACCATAAAGAAGGCATAAAGTTTAGATAACTTGGGAGGTGGTTTGTGAATAGAAATGCAAAGCCAGCCGTAGTGCTGTTCCATAAATGGGCAGCATCTATCACCTTGAATTGTCATAAAGATACAGTAGAACAGTATTATTGCATTATGCTTACGGTCCTCACATTATGCTTCAATACAACTGCCAATATTTCTAAGACAGAAATCACTAAACACCTGATAAGATTTGCAGTCTCAAAACCATCTAAAGTGAGACGTGATCTTCCAAACCCCACACTTTTGATTTACTCTGCTTGCTCCAGCGCTCTGTCCTTAAAATCACCTTTATAGTTATCACCGTGCCTGCACTGGGAATTGCACCAATTCAATGAAATAGTTTTTATAATCTGGTTTCAAACTGATCAAATTGCGTTAGCATAAAAATCATATGTAGACACGTAGCTTGGTTTTTATTCTCTACTAATTGTCGATTAATAACTTCTGAAAACATTATCAACATGTCTTATGTCGAACAAGAAAGGCTTCTTGAAGAAACTAAAAGGCTGCATTGAGATTGTTGCAGAAGGATGAGATGTCTACAGAAACTGTCATATCTCATTACTAAAATCAGTATCCTAAAGAACAAAAAAGGTTCTTTTATGTAATTTTTTAAAAGAAAAAAGATGACAGGATTAAAAAAAACCCCATCACCTACAGTAATTAAAAAGCCTAAAACCTCAGTAGAAATCTGTCCTTTCCTTAAAAATCAATTTACAAGACAAAATGCTGACAATATGAAATAAAAATATTTTGACTGAATTCACTAAAGTCTTCGAAAGAATAAAAACAGTATAACTGAAGGAATATCAAAGGCCCAGATTTCAACACTATGACTCCTAACGTTATCAAATTACCTTAGTGATCATAGTCCAGTTTTAAAAGTTGTTTAAAGTTACAGAAGCATGAAGGTTAAAATCAGTCTCATTTTTTCTATTTGTAAGGTAGCATTGCTATAGCTGTGAGGAACTAAGGATATGAAAGAGAGGCTGAAGGCAGATAGAACATTTCTATTAGACCAGCTGGGTATAACTGGAAAAAAACTTGCAAGCTTTGAGGCATAGAAACCTCTTGTCAGGCTAAAAGCTTTTGAGTGCAAGGTGGGTTTTTTCCTCCGTTTTATCAATTGATCAAATGTTCTTCCTCCCTTTCCTGTTTATTATTTCACACAGATAGATATTAGTCTCAGATAAAGGAAATCTAAAATAACAAATATACAAGACAGAAGCAAACAATGCTTGTTTCAACAAGAGCGATTTTTTAAGTTTCAGACACCTGCTCAGAACTGGCAGTCTCTTCTTGACAGTCTCCTGTGTTCATCAGCACCTTTGGTAGCTCAGAACTTTGAACCTCTGTTTCCTACCACAGTCCGTATCCAAAAAGAAAGATAAAACACAAGTTTTGAAATATCTTTTCGTTTATGTCGAACAAAAAAACCTCAAAGCAGTCGTAGCTACTGGACAGTATCACAGAAAGCCGTGTGTGGGCAGATTAGAGACTAAAAGGATGGGATCACTTGAGAGGAGGGTAAGAGAAGAGAGTCACATGCAGATGATGAAAGACTGATCAGCAGTGGAAGAGTGGGGAAGGGGAACAGAAGTGCTGATCAGTGAAGAAAGGAGGAAACAAGGAGCACGTGGTGGGCTCAACACAAAATGCTGCTCATCATTAGCTCCCATGGGTACTGTAGGTCTAAGCCCCTTGGAAAAGGTAGACTGACGAGCAAAGATGTAAATGACTGAAGAAGTTTTGATGGAGTAGCCTGCCAGCAGGAAATGCAGATTTATTAATATTGAGCATTCCACAATGAATGTAAGTGCAGTGTTCTCAAAATGCCTAAAATAAGTAAAAAAAAATAAAAAAATTCTACTCAATTCCAACATTATCAACATCCAATATGTCTGAATTTCATTTTGAAATGTCACTTGGTTTTGCAAAAATTATACTTTGTCCATTCTAACATAGTAGCCCGTTTTGAAAATATATCTGAAATAATTTCACTCACTGATTTTTTTTTTCCCATATCAGGAATTTAGGTCTATCAGGACTACAAAAAAATGCTCTGACGTGAGAAAAAAAAGTCAAAATAATGACTTTTCCTGTTCACATGCTTTCCCTGAGATAGGAAGTCTGATTCGAAGCATACAATGAAATTAGTTGGGCACCCACTGATTTCGGTAAAGTAGATCTATGAGGAGCTCTTGGAAGAATAGAAGGAAGAAACTAGTGACAACAGATTGAAGGAATTCCTTTTTAAACAATGCCATACAAATATACACAATGATCACTCAGTCCTGCCTTTGATGTACAACTCCCCAAAGCTTTAACTTTGCTACTACAGGAAAAGCAGAACTGGGCTCCCAAACGAGGCAGGCTCGAACCACATCTGCTCTCTCGGACACACTAGAATTAACTAATAAGATACCACTGACTGCTCTGTGTATTTGCATCCAGACTGGCGAGTTCCTACGAAAGTCCTGCATATAAAGTGTTAAATAAGCAATGGAGACTCATTTCTGTGATTTGTCATATGGTTCTTGGTGGAGTCAAAGCCTTGTTTTGTGCTATTTTCTAGAAACATCCACTACACATCACAAGTAAGGCAAAGCTATTTGGAACAGTATTAGGCCAAAATCTGATCTACCAAACCAGAACCTGTTTGTTTCACAAACCTGATCATATGTCTGTTCTGATAAACATGTAATGACAGACAAAGCTCAACTTGAACGGAGAAGCAAGCAACAGATAGTATTGTTTGGACAAAACATTTAAGTCCGGTTACTATTTGCACCCAGGCTGATTTTAGCTTGTAGCTCACTGGAAATAAAGGTTTTGTAATAGGAATGTTGATACAACTTTAACTGTAACAGCACAAACAGTGCTACTGAAATACGGTTTTTGAGTAAGCTCCATCAAGGAGTGTTTTGTAAATGAATAACGACTTTGCTTAAAGCCAATCAACATCAAGTGTGTTCAGAAAGATGAAATAGTGCTGGAAGGCAGTGGGAGGTAGAGGAGCCTCAAAGTGCAAACAGGTGCTGATCTCCCTTCAGGGGGGATTGAGTGGCACAGACCTTACAGGCCTGTCACTTCAGATCAAAGCAAGCTCCTAGACCACATAATCACCGTCACCCACCTTTTAAAGGATGCCCTGATTTATCATCTGTCAGTGTTAATAACTTGGCTACTCTGTTTAAAATACTTAAGAACATTACACAAGGATAACATTTCAAATTTTTTTAAAGAAATGTGTAAATGTTTTAAACTAAAATGCACTGAAGTTCCTCCTTTGAGGCCATCTGTTGTCGGAGACCACCTGTCATCAAAAGACCACCTGAGCGCATAATATCCCATCATTACAGAACTATCCCCTTGAAGCCATGGATTTTAAGTGTTAGAATAAGAAGGGTGTATGTTACAGACATTGTTGTTACTGGGCTTTTCATATAGTTTGAAGCCATGGGACGACAGCCATATGTGAATAATGGCTTCATAATAACATACATATGAAATGCTACTTGGGGAAAAATCTGATAAGAGATCTGAACATTCCTTCACTGAGCTCCTCGCATCCTTTCAACCACAGTACTTGCGCTGTACCGTTCAAAGTATCCTAATTCATCATACCTAAATCTAAACCTTGAAACTACTGGGCTTAATTTTATTTCTATTTATAAGAAGCATTGTCATTTCACTGAGAAACAACACTCATACTATTATAAATGGGATTTTGTGGGGTTTTTTTGCTGAATCCCATTTTTCTCTGCTCATCGCATACTCTTAACTCATCAACCTCTCTTTAGAAAACAAAAGCACTCTACCAAGTTATCCTTGCCAGAAAAAAAGGAACTTTGTGCCTTTCTTCTACCTAGCCCTAACATATGAGTCTCTCCCAGAATGCTGAGATGTAATCTGCGTAATCTACACAGGTTGAGATAATTTCAATCCTTCTAGGTAATTTACAGCAACGACGGGCTCTTTTTGGTGACGTCCAATGACAGGACAAGGGGTAATGGCTACAAGCTGGAACATAGAAGGTTCCGCAAAAATATTAGGAAAAACTTTTTCACTGTGAGGGTGCCAGAGCCCTGGCATAGGCTGCCCTGGGAAGTTGTGGACTCTCCTTCTCTGGAGATATTCAAACCCCGCCTGGACGCGTTCCTGTGTGACCTGCTGTAGGTGATCCTGCTCTGGCGGTTGGACTGGACTAGATGATCTTCTGAGGTCCCTTCCAGTCCCTGACATTCTGTGATTCTGTGATAGGAGAGAACAGACTATGTGTATAAAAGCAAAACATGGCAAACCTCTGATTCTTGATATACAGTGTATGTATACACCAACAGAATGATTTTTTTGGAGATACTTGATAAATGCCACTGGATTGTAATAAAATATCCTTTCCAGAAAGGCATTCTGGACTTGTTATCCTTCCTTAACAAGTTAGCTATGGAGTGGCTGAATTGTTAATATATCCACATATAGACAGTTTTCTTAAAAGTCTGATGATAAGCAAATACCTAATAGGCCTTGACAGTACATAGAGAAAAATGCTATAAAATTCAACAAATAAAAATCCAAGAATGAGTTTACTAAAATATAAAATTACTATGAGAAGTAAAGAAGTTTACTACAGAATATTTTGGTAATCTTTTCTTAAAGACTTTTTTATTATTATCATTTAACTAATATGCAGCCTTCTAAGACAAGAATAAATTTAGCTGTTAAATTATTACTAACGCTACATTAAGTCACTGAATGTTGCGAAAATAAGAATATCATTTTCCCTTAACAGTTTTCAGTTTCCAGTTCCTTCAGTAGCAACTTTAATATTAAACTGTTAGGACTGTTAGGAGTTAGGAGACAGTAAGAAGTACAAGTTTTGAATTAATTTATTCTTAAGATGCCTTTAAAGACAATCATTATACTCTGCTGCCTTTACAGTGCGTTAGTCCTAATGTATTTAAATCAGCACCATTACATACTTGAGGAATCTAGTTTGCTTACCAGTAAAAAACCACAATAATTCTTGAATGACTGCAAAGCTGAAATAAAATCTAGTTTATGCTTTAGCAAGAATCTATTTGTAACATGATGCATTTAGCCAAGCATTCGTATTTGGCATTTTCATAGAACTTTCAGTTCTGCTTTGGTGACAATGAAGAGCCTGAGCTGACAACTGATTAAACTCAGACTGGCA
>NW_009712318.1:54972-59365 GCF_000703405.1 Apaloderma vittatum
CCACTGCTGAACATCTTTCTTAATTCTTTTTTCTCTTCCAGAATCCTAGTAGCAGACTGTAAAAATACATGATCAACAATGAAAGCAAATCATTTTATATAGGCTACAAAAATAGTGAGATGTTTACCTCAGGGGCTACTGTATTTTAGAGTGAAGCCTGAAACCATTCTCTAAACAAATCTGTCACTAGTAAAACCAGCACTAACCTTTACGTCAGAGATGAAATCTGTGTGAAGCAGACAGGTTACCGGCAAGCGGCACACATAGTGACAAACATATATCTGAGGGATTACTGTAGCAATTTGCAACACGCAGATTATTTTAAAACTTTCTACTTCTTAGGATCTAATGCAATTGATCTTAACTAGGACATGTACAGATGCAGAGCATTAATTCAGTAGTTTCAGAAGTGGATTTGTTTAGTGCAATGTCCTGCTCCAGCTCCAGCAGGGTGTGCGCTGACAGGATTAACTTCCAGGGCACCTAAAAGCCGTGTATCAAACAGTGGCACTTCGGCACAAAGAAGGAAAGATGTATTTCCTCTTCCCCCAAGAGACAAATTTGATATTGAAAGCTGCTTTGCGTATATGCATTTTAGACATAAAGATTATCAGTAATGCCTGCAACACCATTTTTGTCATTCAAGTTCCTAGTCATTGCTAGAAACATTTAAAAAGACTACAAGAAGATAAATATTTGTCTGTCACGCTGCATGGATAAATGAAAAAAACTAGGCCACTAAAAAGATCCTTTTGCTGCAAAGTTCCTAGGCACAAGATGAGTGTCACAGGGATCCTCACTGTACCGAAGTTCATTAAGATCTCTCTTCAATGATGATACTTGATAAAGCACTTTCTAGAACAGCCTGTACGAGTAAGTGAGATTATAGTACTATCACACCAGGTGATTGCACAAGCTGTTAATTAACTGCATGGAAAACTTCAGGTTCAAACAAAATCACGCTCCACTACAAACTTTGTGAAAATGTATTTACAATTTTAACTGTCTCAGGTCGCTTTCCTAAAGCAGCATTCGAATTCCACATTCATATTCCCTCTCTTCCTTCTGCCAATCTTCCCGGAGTCTTTTCCCGAAAACCAGTGATACTTCCAGTAGTGTTAGAAGGGGAAAAATTATCCCGGTAGAGACGGAATTGTATTCACTGGGCTGAAGTGAGCCAGCTATCTTTAACATGCTGAATGCTCCCTATGCAAATTTTAGAGGGGTGTTAACCAAGGATCATTGTTGTAATCTCAGTGCTTTGTAAACATGGTGCCACTCGATATCACTGCAGCTTTTTTTACGCCACTGAAGCTTCTTCCCATTCAGTTGCAGAGGCTCACAGAAAAATGCAACTTCAAAATCCATTTATTAAACCCCAACTTGCAATTTCTTTTGAGTAAATTACTGTTCTGTCTGCTTATACTTGCAGGCAAGTATAACAACTATGATATTCAAAGTGTGCTTTTATCAAATAATTGAGAAAACAAGTTTATTAACCACAAAGCACATCAGAGAAAATTTAGAACACACAAAATTATCAAACTAAAGAACATATTTTATTTTTAATAAAATAGTGGAGCATGAAAAATAATTGTATATTACAAATATATACAGCACAACACTGTGCAGCCCCAGCACAGTAAAGAGCATCACTCTATACAAAGCTTCCCTTTGCAGAATCTAGTGCTTCTTGATCTATTCATAGTGAGAATTTGTTTAACAATAGAAAGAGTCAATAAGCCCTTTGGGTCTCTTTGAATTGATCCCCCCCTTTTTTTTTTTGCACAAATCAGTCCAAACGTGTATAACATTGGCTTGATTTCCATTAAAAAGCCACAAAATGTAACACTAAAGGGTTTCTGAGGACTAGACCTCTTAGTTCTTTTGTTAAGAGATTTCTTTTGTTGTCTTTATGTACAGCAAAATACTTGTTTCTCTTTTCATGTCATGGTAAGAAAAAAAAATGTATTGCACATTATTCTTATTCACAAAGTTTGTGTCTGGTGCAGGAAGTTTCTCTTTTAGTGAAAGAATATTGGTGAGTATTATAGATTGAACCTATTTTTAGGCACTCCAAACCCACTAGGCTGAGATGAGTTGTAAAGGATTTCTCTTTTTTTTTTTTTTCCAAGTTAGCACGGAAGTTGCTTTCACAGATAGCGTACTTAGTGAGGATAGGCCTCTTTAGGACCTTAGTTTCCCTAGAGAGCCACCGCTCACTTGAGCACTTCTAAAATCAAACCGTTGCTCCATAAAACTTGACTATACCTTGTTACTCAAAAACTTGTAGGAAATCCAGCTCAGCTATATGAAAAAGTTAAATAAGGCATTGGTTTTTGTTGTTGTTTTGTGTGGTTTTTTTGTTTGGGTTTTTTTCCCAAACTTATCTGAGGGCTGGATGAAGTACTTAACTACAGATTAGTAACTGAAGAGACTTAATTCACAGTATTTCTTTCACTGAAAACCTTTCCATAAGTACATTTAGCTTCAGTTTTTCACCAGGTCCTGAATTCAGCATGATACATTTTTTGCCTTGAGATATTATACTGTTCTGACAAAAAAAGCACCATTTGTTTTCTAATTCCTGGCTGCTACTGTGGACATTTTTAAGTCTGTAAGGTGAGACACGATCTCTTCTAAAACTTGGTCACACACAAGTGGGTGGCTGTAATGTCGATTCATATTTTGCAAGATGAGTTTTCTGTGGATGTTGAGGTTTTTTGTAGATTCCGCTACTTGTAATAACACTTGCAGGTTTTCTCCTACTTCTCTTCTTTAATCTTCGACTACAAACATTTTGCCAGGACTGAAGAGTCTTGGAAGTCCAGATCCACATACCACTAGTAATGCCCACAACTAGTAACATAAAAATTTTGACCATGAAAATTTCTACTGCTGGAATAGAGTTATTCATCATGCAGTCTAAATTTTTAGTCTGATTGTTCATCTTGCATTTCTGTTGAGTTGCCACAATTTTCCAATAATCCATATTAAGTCTTTCATAAAAATAGCAAGCTATCACACAAGTTGCAGGCACTGTATACAAGACTGAGAAGACACCAATCCTGACCATAAGTTTTTCCAACTTGTCAGTATTTTCTCCACCCGTCTTCATCACTCTCCTGATATGAAAAAGGGCCACAAAACCAGAGAGAATAAAAGAAGTGCCAATGATTAGGTAACAAGCCAAAGGGATGAGTACAAACCCTGTCAAGGCGTTCACATCCATGCTTCCAACATAGCACAACCCCGTGAGCTCATCTCCAGCCACCCTTCTCATAACTAGGATCATTATGGTCTTCACAGCCGGAATGGCCCACGCTGCCAAATGAAAGTAGCTACTGTTCGCTTCAATGGCTTCATGCCCCCATTTTTTCCCGGCTGCCAGAAACCAAGTTAAAGTCAAGATTACCCACCACAAGGAACTTGCCATACCAAAGTAATACAAAACCAGGAACACAATGGTGCAGCCAGTGCTCTCCAGTCCTTCCTGGATGACATAGAGTTGGCCGCTGTCCCTATCACAGGCAATACTTTCAGCACCTGAAAAGAGGCGAATGATGTACCCCACCGAGTAGACACAGTAGCACATCGAGAGGAAGATAATGGGCCTCTCTGGGTACTTGAAACGCTGAGGATCTATCAGAAAGGTGAGTACAGTGAAAGCACTGGAGAAGAAGCACAGAATGGACCAGATGGCAATCCAAATGACAGCAAACTGTTTGTCATCCTTGCTCCAGTAAACATCAACCCCCGGAGTGCAGAGCGGCGCGCAGGAAGCACTCTTTTCCACATGGTGGAACTTGCCAGGATTTTCACAGGAGGTTCTGCTGAGGCTGTCCTTATGCTGCTGCAGATCATGGCCACTGCTGGGCCGCTGTGGACGAAACATGGGTGGCAGCATGCTGGATCCTCTGGGCGGCTCGTCCGATCCATTGTTGGGGGCTTCCATGCACAGGTAATTGGGGTCGTTCTTGTTGGGCAGTTTGCTGCAGTCTAAGGAGTCTGGCCATTTAAAATTGAACTGCTCCATGATGGGAGAGCATTTCAGCCTCGCCTGCTCACACATAACCCTGCAGGCCGGGATGGGTGTCGAAACCTGCTCTGTGCACATCGGGGCATAGAGGGAGCAGAGGAAAAATTTCAGATGGCTGTGGCAACCGTACTCCACCAAGGGGGCAAACTCGTGCAGCTGAATGGCAGCTTCCCTTTGGTTTTCGTGCCCCATCAGGTTAGGCATCCTCGTCATGTTGTAGCCTATATCCTTGCACATGGGGATTTCTATCGGCTGGCACCTCCCGTCGCCGGGGCGGTCAACGTCTATGGAGCTTATGGCCGCGCAGAAGCGGGTCAGGCAGCAGAGCCCCAGCAGAGCCCGCACGAAGTCGCT
>NW_009712319.1:0-15978 GCF_000703405.1 Apaloderma vittatum
TTATTTTAAATATCATCATTTGTTTTTTTGACGGATGTATTAACCTATGTGGATAATGAGAGCTGTAGATATATCTATAGCTATCTATTTTGATCTGTCTATCAAAAAAGAAATTATGGCCATAAATTTTAAGGGTAGAAGGCATTGCTGGATTGTTTGACTTTCCTCCTACAGCAGTCAGGCCACGGCAGATTGCTGGCTGATATGCCTGAAGAAAGCAATTCCATCCTGTTCTTTTGTCTTCCAAATGAGAGGTCAGCGCATCTGTTAAGTGAATGAGTAAGAATGTGAAACTGTTCAAGATGGTAAAATTGGGGAAAAAATATTTCCCACTTCTCCAATAGTAGTGTTTATGTATTGAAGAGGATATGTAGTGCAGTGAACTACTTTAAAGCACATCTCCCTTTGGTGTATATATGTCCTGCTGTGCTCATCAGTCTACAGCAGATTACAAGGCTAATTTTAACTCCTAGCCTGAAATGATCAATTTATGTCAATACAGTTTTGATAGGAGCAGTTCTATTTGTGTGTTTAAAAAAAAGAAACCCCAAAAAACAAACAAAAAAACCCACCCAAAAGCCCAAAGCTACCAAAGTGACGTATAGTTACTGCAGCAGGAGAGAATATGTTTTGATATGGGCCCTCTTGTCTCAAAACTCACTTTTAAAAAAAATCTCCACATGGAAGCTGGAATACGGGAGGAATCTTGCACAGGAACATTCAGTTTGTCATGGGCCAGTGTATACGAAGAAGTAGGGTGGAATAAGCCATGTGTGGAGCCTGTTCTTCCAGAACTAAACTCCTTTTAGTACCTCAGCAAAATCAGCTTGGGGTCTGCTCTACTGTGCAGTCCAGAGAATCATTAATTGGGCAGGAATATTCTTGTTCGGATTATTCCATAGCCAATGAAGAGTTATTAGCAAGACAGGCATTTGCTGGTCTTACTCTTGGAGGGGTCTGCTGGTTATTCATACCAGGAACATGCTTGTTCATGCAGATATAATTGACAAAACATGAGATTCTGAAGTATGGGTAAACAAAGCTAACAGCTATGGAGGACATATGTGATTCTTAATGCTGTTGGAAGACAGGTGCACTAAAAGACTACTTTATTTCTGACATTTAACTATAATTTCTGTCAATTTCTGTAAAATTGAGTGGATTGCTGTGTATTCAATGTTACATAAAACCCCTGAAGATTGCTGGCCAAAATGCTTGCTGAAAGTTGCATGTACGCTTTTTAAAATACCTTGAGTGGATGTATGTAAAGACATTCATTCAGAAATAATAGTTTTATCTGAATAATTTATATGTTCTAGGCATCAAGACTGCAATTCTAGTTGGAGGCATGGCTGCACAGAAGCAAGAACGTGTACTGAACCGAAAGCCAGAAATTGTAATTGCAACCCCTGGCCGTCTGTGGGAATTAATTAAAGAGAGACACCCACATCTTTCAAACCTTCGGCAGCTCAGGTAAAGGTGCCTTCTAGAGTAACTGCTGGATACTGAACTGGGTGTCACTGCAGACTGATAATGTTTACTAACTGATTAAATCATTTTGACCATGTAAGATCACTTATTTCTTTGCCAGAGTGTTTCACTGAAATGCACAGTGGTTACACTGATGGAGGGAAATGTCAATTACAACCAGTGGCAAAAAAATAATTTTTGCTTTAGAGATTGATTTTTCACAAACAAATGTGGAAGGCTACTGTAGCTACCCCAGCATACCTGGTGTTCCTTTGGGGTTTACATGCAGAACTTCCCTTATGCTTTTAGCAGGAGAAGTTCTCTTTAAGAGTATCTCTTTTGTATTTATCTGCACAAGTATATTTTCACTGTGTGTTTTCTATTTGACAGGTGCCTTGTGATTGATGAAGCAGACCGAATGGTTGAGAAAGGTCACTTCTTAGAGCTGTCTCAGTTGCTGGAAGTCTTAAATGATTCACAGTATAACCCTCAACGACAGACTTTTGTTTTTTCTGCCACTTTGACTTTGGTCCATCAGACTCCCACAAGAGTTTTACAGAAAAAGAATGCTAAAAAGATGGACAAGAAGACCAAACTGGAATTGTTAATGGAAAAAGTAGGAATAAAGGGCAAACCCAAAGTAATAGACCTAACAAGGAAAGAGGCTACTGTTGAGACTCTGACAGAAACCAGAATCCACTGCAATACAGACGAGAAGGACTATTACCTCTATTATTTTCTTCTCCAGTATCCAGGAAGAACCATGGTCTTTGCAAATAGCATAGACTGTGTAAAACGCCTCAGTTCTCTCCTCACAATATTAAATTGTGATCCTCTTCCTTTGCATGCCAACATGCACCAAAAGCAGAGGCTGAAAAATCTGGAAAGGTTTGCTGAGCGAGAGAGGTGAGTTGAGTTTCTGCCTCATAGGAGACAAAAAAAAATCATGTGAAGGGTAGTGGAGAGTGGTAACAGCTCTGTTAAAGTAGGAGCAGGTTGGGAGAGTTAGCTGGGGATGCCCTGTTCATGAGCACAGGTAATTAAGGCTGAGGTTTGACAGGATGGTTAGGTGATACACTAAAGCAAGTTCAATGGATGGCCACTGAGATGGTCGAGAAGCACTGTCTTTGCAAGGGGAGAAGCTGAGGGCACTGGGCTTGTATCACCTGGGAAAAAGACTTTGTGGGGACCATCTCGGTGGCTGAGATGGTCTCTCTGATCCATTAGAAGAAGGTTATCAAGAGGATGGAGCAAGGCTCTTCACGAATGAACATGGTAGGAGGATGAGGGATGAGAGTTGCAAGTTGAAATGAGAGATTCAGGCTGGGTGTAGAAAGGAGCATTTTTTCTCTGTGAGGACCATCAGGCACTGGAACAGGGTGCTTGCTCTTGGAGGTTGTCAAGGCTTAGGCGGATAAAGCCCTGACCAACGTGGTCCAACCTTATAGCTTATCCTGCTTTAAGGGGGAGGTTGGACTTGAGACCCTCTGAGGTCCCTTGGAGCCTGAATTATCCCATGGTCTAGCAGCTAACTGGTGCTGAAGGAGCTTGTATACTTTTATAACCATGGTGCACACCTCTTGGCTCCTGTGCCCTGGCTCTGCAGCTCATTTGATCCTTCTGTAAGTTGTTTCATCTCACTTAGCCATCAGAAAACTAACCACTCTTTGCTGGGTTAGGCTTTTGTGGGTTTAATTAGATGACTCCTTCCTGAGGCTCAAGGTATCCTAGAGCAATGCAGGAGAAAGGGCAGTTGTGCCGTTCAGCAGCAGTGGGCAGACAGGTCTACTCAGGCGGGCCTGTCCTCGGCCAGAATTACTGTTTCCTGCTGGCTTTGGGACGGCCTTTGGAAGGAGGGTGGTGGTCTCAGTGCTTCTAAAATCCAGAAGCCTCACCTTTTAGTCCTGCTGTGAAGTGCTGTGTGCAGACTGCAGGGGAATTTGTTCCTTGGTAGTAGACTCGGGCAAGAAGAACAGATGTTGAATTGCCATGCTAGATCTGCAGCATCTCGTGGCAAAATGTAATGGCCTTGGTTAGACAGGGCATTTTCAGAGACTGCAGATGTTTATGGTAAGAAGCTTCTGAGGCCATCTGTCATGGCCTCCTGCAGATTGCAAGCCATAGAATTTTCTTGGTTTATTTCTGCTTTGAACTTTGTAACAATAGTATGCAGTCAAATGCCATAAAATCGTAAATTCCTGTTGCCTGCAAGTAAATTCCTTCAGCTTCTGGGAGATTTTTTTAAAAACAAATTGTTCCGTGATTTAGGGAGACTTTTGTATCTGTAGCAGACTGTTTATATATAAAAAAAAAAAACAAAAAACAACATAGTATTTTTTTGAGTAGTTCTTCATTTTTAGGGGCAAGGAGAAATACTAATTGTCAGAACAGAATCCCTCACCCCTTGTATTTCTAGCTTTTAATTTACTGAGAAAACTTATTTGAGTGTAGCTTGGCAGAAGATACTTTAGCCCCAAAAATCTGTTAATTAAATCTATAATTTTATAATGTGATTTTTCTCAACTGATGCAACTTGTAAAAACCTGTTAGTCCTGCCAAAATATGAACTGTGTTGTTAATGGGATGGTCATATTAAGCTGAAGATATTTTCAAACCCAGCCTGGACAGAGCACTGAAAAATTTGATGAATTGGAACATAGCCCCCTTCCAAGCAGTTAGAGGTCACTGAACAGTGATTTGTGCTAGTGTTCCTGTGAATGGGGAGAAGATGAAAGCACAGGAAAAGAGGATCCAGCAAGGTAGTGCATTTCTTTATTGGAAACTGAGTAGACCTGCTGAAGGTAACATTTGATTTTTTTTTTTTTCCTTCAAAATTGCTGTTTCAAGAGTGCTTTTGATGTCATATTGGATATTATTTTATGTTAGAGCAAACAAATAGCATATTTCTAGTAGTTAATACAGTACAAATTTGTTCCTTAAATTGCTGTGGTAGAATTCTAGGTCTCTCTATTTCATATTCCTTAGCAGATGGTTTGTTCTTCAGTTTTATGTTCATTAAATATTATCTCTTTCTCAGCTGTGTCCTCCTGACAACAGATGTTGCAGCTCGTGGTCTTGATATTCCCAACGTGCAGCATGTCATCCACTACCAGGTTAAATATTTTTAATGGTTTTGCTTTTACTGTTTTGGTTTTGAATAAGCTGTTGATCAAAACCCTGAACACTATATATAAAGCTGTGATTCTCGATCCTGTCTGTAGTCCTGCTTATAGAAATGTCATCATTATTAATTTAACTGTCCTTAGTGCTTTGTGCTTAAAGATAGCATTGCTGCAGTGAGTGACAGCGCTAGGTAGCTTTTCATGAATGTGTGATTATATATATGAGAAATGACATAATTTATGATTCGCCTTGCTTTTTACCTAACTTCGATACCCAAAGGTGTCAAATCACTCAGCCCATCACTATTCTCTGAAGATACATACAATCGTATCTTGCTTTGCAGATAAAATGACAGAGGGTCAGAACCTAGGAGAGACTCACAAAAGATTATGCAAGGGTGAATACTGGACCAGCGAACAAAAAGTGTCTCCAGACATCCTCTTTTACTTTGCCTTCAGCTGTGTTTTATGAAATGTACCATGTATATATAAAAAGCAATATTCCCTAGCAACCTCTTGGCCAATGCATGATGGCAGGCTGCTGCTAGCTTTTCATGGCCAGCTTCATGGTTTTTTTGAATATTTGCAGGTCCCTCGTACTTCTGAGCTGTACGTACACAGAAGCGGCAGAACAGCCCGAGCTGCCAATGAAGGCCTTAGCCTTTTGCTGATTGGTCCTGATGACTTGATCAATTTTAGGAAAATTTATAAAACATTGGAGAAGAGTGAGGAACTGCCGATTTTCCCAGTTGAAACCAAATGCATGACTTCAATCAAGGTAAAGAAACCACAATCTCTTTGCAGCCCAAGTAGTTGCTTGCTTGCTTACTTATGTTACTGCATTGTACATCACATCCTTTCCAGATTTCAGATGCAGTTTACTCTTCAGGACCTGTGTTTGAAAATGAAATTAATCACACTTCTCTTATGTTTTTTTATTTTGGCAGTGTTTGTGATTTCT
This sequence comes from Apaloderma vittatum, assembly GCF_000703405.1. Taxonomy (NCBI): domain Eukaryota; kingdom Metazoa; phylum Chordata; class Aves; order Trogoniformes; family Trogonidae; genus Apaloderma; species Apaloderma vittatum. Next base: position 5,554 of record NW_009712319.1, read on the forward strand.
CTGCAATAACTGGCCCAAGCAGTGTGTTCCAATGTCACGTTTTTCTTGCACGTTGTTACGTAGAGATTTTCCTGACTAGATTCCCCAGAACAGTACAGGGAAGCGAGTATGTTTTGTGCCTGGGGAGCTGGGCTGGCACTGTTCAGTGTGTCTTTTAAAGCCACTTGAGTTAGGAGCAGACTAGAGGACAGTAGGAGGTGCAGGGATCTTGGGTAGTCTTTGTCTGCCTCTTCTCAGTTGAATTAGTGAATTGTCTGCTTTTCTAAAAATTCCTGTACTCTGAGGCCGCTGAACCCTGTCAAACCATGTATATTTCCTTTTCCTTAGGCTATTGCCTGTTTTAAGGAAAATTCAGTCATTCACTAGCTCACAAGATAGACTATGGTTAGGATTTAGAATACTGTATTTTAGAAAGCATCTAGTCACTGCAGATTTTCTACCTCTCGAGTAAGAGGTCATTTAATTTCACAGCATTCTCTTTAACAGTTTGGTTGACATCAGCCTAGTGCAAATAGGAAATATTTAAAATATTGCATCTGAAAGGAATCCAGCTGGGTTGGAATGTCTGAATATTGCAGTCATTGAGAACAAGAGACAAATGCAAGCAGTCAGATAATGGGAGCTGCTTGAGGGAGTCCAGCACAGAGCCAGAAAAATGATGAAGGGAGTGCAACATCTCCCTTATGAGGAAAGGCTGAAGGCGCTGGGTCTCTTTAACTTAGAGAAGAGGAGGCTGAGGGGTGACCTCATTAATGTTTAAAAATATGTCAAGGGAGAGTGTCAGGAGGATGGAGCCGGGCTCCCATGTGTTGCCTGGTCTAGTCGAGAGGGGGAATCCCTGCCCATGTCAGGGAGGATCCCTGCCCATGACAGGGAGGTTGGACTAGATGATCTCCAAGGTCCCTTCCAGCCTAGGCCATTCTATGATTCTTCTCAGTGATATCCAATGACAGGACAAGGGGCAAGGGATACAAACTGGAGCATAGGAGATTCCCCAAAAACATTAGAAAGAACTTTTTCAGTGTGAGGCTGACAGAGCCCTGGCACAGGCTGCCCAGGGAGGTTGAGGAGTCTCCTTCTCTGCAGACATCCAAAACCCACCTGGACGCATTCCTATGTGACCTGCTGTAGGTGATCCTGCTCTGGCAGGGGGGTTGGACTAGGTGATCTTTTGAGGTCCCTTCCAACTCCTAACATTCTGTGATTCTGTCCCGAGCATTCTGTGATTCTGTGAATGCAGCAGATATCTTCCTTATCATATTCTGGTTCATGCTTATCCAGTTGGCTTGGACTGAGCCCAGTGTCTATCCCAGTGGCAGCGGTGGTGTCCTCTCCTTTGGGATAATGTTAGCAAGTTTCAAAGCCCAGGCTTGCTGCAAATGTGTGAATCTTTCAGGAGACCCTCGTACTGGATCTTAGGAAAACATTCTTCAGTACGAGGGTGGCAAGGCTCTGGAATAAATTGTCCAGAAAAGTTGTGAATGCCCCCTCCCTTGAGGTGTTCAAGGCCAGGTTGGATGAGGCCTTGAGTAACTTGGTCTAGTTGTTTGACGTCCCTGCCATGGCAGGGAGGTTGGATTAGATGATCTCTTAAGGTTCCTTCCTACCTAGGCCATTCTGTGATTCTGTAGTCCTATGAGATGCAGCTTTCTGAAAAAGTAAGGAAATCAAAGAAATGCTTTCACAGATTCAGTTTTCTTCTCTTGGAGAAAGAGAGTCTGATTGATTTTTATTTTTTTTTCTTCTATCTTAAAAGTTTCTGGTTACTGAAAGGAATCTTCTCTTTAGAATGTTTCTTCAGAGGTCCCTTCTGTGTTTCTTGATTAGTAGTTCTTGGCTCTTATCATGCTTTATCAATTAATGGGAAAATAAGTATTGTTTCCACACTTACAATTTTCCTGCCACCATCTCACAGTCTTCTCTCCTAATCACAGTAGTGCTTCTCTCCCCAGGAGAGATGTCTTTGTAATTGCAATTACAGGACTGCAGCCTCCGAGGTCCTTCATGTGGTCAGGTCTCTTACACTTTGCCCTGGACTTAATCACAAAGCCATTGTAATTGGGACTAATCATGCTGCTGGGTCTTTCTGTGTGTCCCTTTGGCAAGCTCCTTTCCAGGTTCCACATACCTTCATTTAAGTTCAGGAAAATTCTCAAGGGATTTCACACGTGAGACGGATGGAATTGATTAACTAGAGTAGAGGAGAGTCTAGAGGAGGACTCAGGTTTTAAAAGATGGAAAAACTAGCATTTCTTGTAGTGGTCTAAGAAGAGGTGACTGACTTGTTGCATTGTAATGCATGGTCTCAAACACTGATTCTGCTGAAGTACCCCACATAGGAGTGGCCGGTTAGCTCAGCGGTTTGAGCGCGGTGCTGGGAACAAGGACCAACACCAAGGTCGTGGGTTCGATTCCCGCTCGGTCCCCATGTGTTGCCAGGTCTAGTCGAGAGGTGGCGTCCCTGCCCAAAAACAGGGAGGTTGCACTAGATGATCTCTAAGGTCCCTTCTAGCCTATGCCATTCTATGATTTAATTCTCATCATAATGTCTAAAATGTACTTTTTTGCAGGAACGGATGAATTTGGCGCGGCAGATTGAGAAGGCAGAATTTTTCAATAGTCGGGCAAAGCAACACAACTCCTGGCTCCAGCAAGCTGCAGATGCTCTTGAGATTGATCTTGATGATGACATGTTTATGGGCAAGTAGAAGTGCTTGTTTATGGATATACTCATTTGGTCCCATAGCACTGGTGTCCAGAAGAAGCCTCACTGTGGCAGAGAAGCACTTAAAACCTTCAGGGCAGAAGGGGAAGGAAAGGAGTGTAATTACTCAGTGTGTTGTGTTGCTGGTGTTTGTAGGGTGATTGTGCAGTAGATAGTGTTGGAGCCAAGGATATGAGGTGTGACAATGCTAGCAAGTTGCAGGCAAGTCCTCATGTCATAGGACAAGAACATTTTACTGTAGTCTAACAGCTCAGTATATCCTGCTTGAGTCTTGTCCCCTCTGTGTCAAAGAAAAAGTTGGTTTTCCACTTCTGCTTATCTCTCCCATGCCACTGTAGTCAGGCATCAGGACAGGAGCCTGATGGCTCTGTGTTGGAACACTTAGGAAGCACTAGCAGTCTCCAAAAATTGTGAGCTTATGTAGGTTAAATTGTGTGGGCTAAATGGCTGATACTTGTATTCCAGTTGCCGAAGTAAATAATTTCTTAAATGATTAAAATTGAATGTTCTGTGGCTCTGCCTGAGAGAATGTGTAGAGCTGTGCAACTACAGGTGCCTGTTAGTTCAGTGCCATGAAGTTTGGCAATGCTGAAATGTGCGGCAAAATGCCTGGTTGTGTTCAAGTTTTAGGAGCGAAGGTATGATTTCCTACCAGTTCTTTGAAGGCACACTGAGCAGGGGTGCTGCCTGGGTCACTTCAGTTTAAGCACTTTCTAGCCTGTTAGCTGCTAATTGTGCAGATGTCTTAATTAATCTGAACATGCTTCAAAATTATTTTCTTTCCTTTATTCATGGCTGGACTAGCTTGTTCTCAACCATTCTGCAAGCAAGCAGCAGTCGTCTCTGTCCAAACTGTTCAGGAGCGCTCTCAGATAATTAGCACTCTGCTGTCTTGTTTTGACAAAATCTGAGTATGCCGTGCTTTGAAATGAGTTTCAAAACAGCATATCCACAAGTAAGTTGTGGCTCTTGAGTGAAGCACTTTGTAATTTCCACACAAAATCTTGCCAGATTTGTGCATTAGAATGTATTCAGTCTCTGATTTTTCTATAGCTTGTTGGAGACCAATTAAAATCTCAGTCGTTCCTTCCAAAATGAAATGCCTCTTATGCTATTACAAAGGATTTAGTAATGTCCTTCCAGTTTACATTATCTCAACCTTGATTGCATTTATTCTCTCCAGTAAAGGCCTCTGACCATATTTAGTATCTCCAGTCTTTGTTGTGCCCTTCTTCCTGCTGTATTATTAAATCTGAGGACCTCGTTGTTTTTTATGTGTAAGGAGGAAAGGGCTTCCTGTTTTACAGGTGCCGAAATGTAGCGTGCATTAAGTAACGAAATACACAGAAGAAGTTTCTGCCTGAGCTGGAAGCCCTGGGTTAATACATCCTCTTCTGGGCTCTCTTTCCTTCTGTTCCTGAGTCTGTTCGGGGTTGAGAGACAACTGAATGGTTTAGCAGAATGATACCTGGGGTATAGTTACTCAGTAGTTAGGATTCTTCTTGATCTTGTTGTCATGTGGACAGCCTGGATGATCTGAAAGTCTAACAGATGATTGCAAGACCATACAGGAGTTGAGTGACCTTGTTAGAAAGAAAAAGATGAGAATTGTGTCTTCCCCTAGGCACTACAAAAGCCTAATGAAAGAGGCCAGCGCAAGTTGTTCTCTTGTTGTAACATTCTGTATCTTTGATTTCTACCCCAAGGAGGAAAAGCTAGCGAGCAAGAAGAAAGCCAGAAGCAAAAGATGCTGAAAGGGATGAAAAAACAACTAAAACATATGCTGTCCCAGCCACTGTTTAAAGTCCTTATGAAAACCAAGTACCCAACACAGTCTGGAAAACTCCTCCTGCCTCAGACATCCGCAGGTATTTCAGAATCGGCTCTGGGTACCGTGTCCAAACAACAAGCCAAGAAGAAGAAATCAATGAAATTAAATTAGATAACTGAGTAAGATCACTCAGTGTGACAGAAGCAAGGACAATCCTTATCAAGGCTGCTTATGGAGGAACCCAATGAGAAGACACGTAGTATCAGAGAAGGTTGCCTTGTCTTGGTTGTGCAGGCACGAAGCAAAATGTTGCTTTAAAAGGCTCTGTTAACATGCAATTAGCTACTGGTGAATCTTGTCTTGGATCTTGTGGGTTTTTTTTTTTTTTTACATTCTTACTTTATTTTTCTTACTCTCTGTATTAATAGAAGTTAATTAATTTTGAAATAGTTCTGCTTATTACCGCTTTGTGTGAGCTGGGTAAAACTTACTGAGTAAAATTCACAGTGGGCATACTCTAATGATAAAAATGGATTTGAATTTTAATGTCCTTAAAGGAAAGGGGAAGGTGGGCTGTATACAGTCTGAGTACAGTCGGAGCCAGTGGTAATGGGAGGTTTGGCTTTTATTGCAGCCAGTTTAGTGGGAAAGGCAGCAAATACAGGTAGTGTTACCAACAGGTTTACAATTCTAGTTATGGAAATCTCTCACAATTTTCTTTCTCCTCTGATAATATTTCTCTGTTCTGTGCTTCACTGGATCTTATACCCTTAGTCCTGTGTTAATATATTTGATAAAGGAGATGTGCAGAATTTTGAGGAATAAGTGTTGCTACTCATTGTTTCATTAATTAATACTTGGAGTTAAGTCTGTATTTGAAAACGTAGTAGAACCATGACCTTTGCTTTAATGGAAAAGTTGATGAGGTGGTGAAATGTCACTTTTTAAGAGTGCCTCTTGATAATTATGCTTTTAATCATTTTAACCTGATCTGGGCAAATAATTTTTAAAACAATTTTTTAAAATATGTCAGAAAAATATATTTTGAATTTTAGTTAAATTATATCTGCTCTAAACCCCAAAGCCTCTGTCTATTTTCAGTCGCTTGAGATTTCAGAATTCCTCATTGCTGATGCCCTTTGCACTTGGCAGACAAGGAAAGCAGAAAAGCATTCAAAGGGTAAGACACAGCAGTGGGATCTGTATTGGTAGGAACCTTCACCTGTCAGTTGTAGGTCGGGCTGAGTGTTTATGTCTCATACAATATAGAACCAGTGTCACTGCCATGATATGAGGCATCAGTTTACTCAGGTAATCAAAGAGAAATTTGTCTGTGGAATTGAGTGCCCCCTCCAACCATTTGCTGATTATCTGAGAATAGCAAACTCGTTACTCTTTCATGTATGTAAATAATTGAAGCCCCCACTACTCCCCCATCTCTGGAGGGCTTTTCTCTTGCTTCCTTGCATTACTGAAGAAGAGCTATGATAATTTAATCATAAGCATACAGAGCTTATTAATTATGTATGAAGCTTTCCTTGCAATGCACTGTTTCTCATGTCCTTTGGAGTAGAGGGGGAAAGTTTTGACAGGGGGGAAGAGGTGGTATCGTCCTGTCCCCTCACCCCTGTGAGAAGACAACACATCTTGGAGTTAATGTAACATCTGAAGAAGAAAAAAATTAAAGTTCCTTGTAAGGAGGGATGAAAAAATGAACTGAGCTAAGGCAAGCATGCCTTCATTCCTTTTCTGTGCTATTTTAATCACATTCTTATGCTGTGGAAAGGAAACTTCTGTTGGTTTTGCATTCCTGAAGGATGACCAGGTGGGCCTTTTCTGCACCTCGTGATATATTTCTGCTTGCGATTCATCAGCAAAATCAAGGCTAGATCCTGACACAAGAGCTGTGCATCTCCTCCCGTATCTGAAAATCTGCATGAGAGAGAGCAGTTCTGGCAAATTCTAGTTCCCTGTGATCATAAGGAGAACTGAATTGGGGGACAGTGAGAGTATTGTTACTTCCTCTCCAAGTTTTTCAGCTGCTTTCTGTTTTACTGTGTTTAGCAACCTCATCCTCATGCTCCCACCCCTCCATCTGGCTCTCAGCCACTGTTGCTAAGTCTCCCCAAGCTGGAGCATGACACTTCTGCCTCCTCTGCACATTGTTGCTGCTTTCCTGCGGCATGCTCTGCTGCTGGTTTTCTCCTGCATCTGCTGCTGTACTCAGCATGAGCTCTCAATGCCTAATCTACTGATGCTGCACCCCCACAGGAGCTCAAACTGAGCCTGGGCCCTAAAAATATTTCAGCGTCTTAAAAAGAATACTTGTCTAATGCTTTGAAAATTCTCTCATGTCTGCGTGCTTAGCTTTGTCCTTATCACACCGGGATACCCAGAGTCTTCTGCCTAGAGGAAAAACCTTATACTCACTTTTCCTAATTCAAAAACAAATTATTAAACAGTAACTGGAAAATGCTGCCACTTAACTGCTCTCCTCCAGTGTGGACTAGGTTACTGGAGGAAGAAAGGAAGGCAAAGGAGAATGTTTTGTCCAGCTCTGATCATATGCATGATCATCTGCAAATGAGACATGAAGAGTTTTATATCAAGTACCTATGGACAATTAAATTTTAGTATTTAATGAAATATGTAGTATCAAAAGGATTATGTAATGCTTCACTGGCACATTTTGTGAATGTGTGGGGCCAGTTGACCTCATCCTTTCCACAGAGTTCCTGGTATGTCATACGCCTATCAAGAGAAGGAAGAGTCCCTGTAGTTTGAGACATCTGCTGAATTTGGACAGGATCTTACTTATTGGACAGCAAAGTTTCCTGACATCCCCCTACCCTTTGCTTTGTCTCCTCCCCTGTATGTTAACAAAACAGCAGGTTAGGAGAGTGGAACCTGGAGTGCTGCCTTGCCATATGCCAGCAGTCCAGGCACAGGGCTGGCCACGTGGCAGCGGGGAGGTAATTTGCACCTTACTGAGAAAGGACCGAGTACGACACACTTAGTGCCATCCGTCTGTGTATCCTGGTCCCTAAGGGGAAAAGAAGATAAGAGAAGGACAATTTCTGATGATTTCACCTCATACTGCATGACATCAGGAGGCAAATCTGGTAAGAAACACTGCTTTCTTGGGTGTGAAAACATCCACTGCTTTATCCTGTGCTAGCAGGGTGCAGTTTGGGTGCCTGAGCAATTCCAGATCATCTGATAAATGGCTCGGTGAAGGAAGGAGCTCAGAAGACTGGGAGTTGAGTGACTAGTAACAGACTGCTAATACAGCAAGCAACAACATGTAAGTAATATCCAGGAGTCCTTGCAGAAAAGTAGGATGTTGTAGGACTGGGGAGAAGGGAGGAACCAGGCAGAAGGGCTCTCTTTCAGGAAACGGCCCTGATTCTGTAACATAGGTCCACACTTCCTTCTGATACTCAGGCAGACGTTTTCTGTTATTTTTCTGGCCCATGTGAGATTTCCTCTTCCAGCTTCCTTTAGTGAAAGATACTTCAAGGCTTGCGTGTTTTCTGAAGTCAATCAAAAGCTCCTCCTGCGGTTGATCTCAGAGAGTGGAAACAGAAAAATAATTTGTGACTCCTGAGGCAAGTTCATCGGTCTGGGGAAGTGAACAGGGCTGCTATGCTTGCTCGTCTTGGAGTTCAGCAGCTCTTGCTGTGAAGCTGGAAGAAATTGTAGCCTGTTTCCAGAGCAACCAACTTTAGATGGTACAAATTGCCAAAACTCTGTAGGTGAGGGCTGCAGTTACAGATCCAAATTCTGTGTTGGAAAGAGAAATGGCACTGCAAAGTACACACAGGCTTTGGTACCACTGGGTTAATTAGCGGTCTGATAGTGTTTTATTACTGATGTAAATATATCAGTCTCATCAGTGGATGCTTTTATAGGACTAGAGTTTATTTTCCTTTCCTTATGGAAATATCTGCACCAGTTTAAGCAATTTTAGTACTGACAGGTCTTAACAGGTTTATGCACATGAGCCACCACAACAGGGTCCGTCCCTAGGATCCCACTGATTAATGTAAAGTCCAAAGAAGTGTTTCCAATTCCTCTTTTATTAGTTCCCAGGTTACAAGTCGAGCTGGGTGCCTGCAGAGAGGGATTCCTACCCCAGATCATGCCCCACCACTATACCTGTACCACCCAGCACCCCATCCCCAAGTTGCAATCACTTAATTCTGGTTAGTGGTCCCTTAATTTCTTACTGTCTTTCACGGTTGCTGGGCTGGCCTTCTGAAGTTACCTCATCCTCTTGGAATTGTTTCCTTGGCCTTATCTTCCTCTTTCCACTCATCTGCTGGTTTCAGCGAGTTGTGTGTGAGCAGCATTGGTGTCATCAAAAATTTACTCTTGGTCAGCTCTTGCAGCATAAGGCTTCACCTACTTTAGCTACTGGTGCTAAACTATTAATGCCAAATCGGACAACTCAGAAGAATAGTTAATCAAATTTCTTCTGTAACACAGGAGTATTAGGTTTCTGTACAAGTATTGATAATGATAGTGCTGTAAGGTGTGAGGTATACAGTGAAGTCATTTCAGGCTATTTCTTATGGTGTTATTTCTAAGCTGGTTCAAGTGAGGTCATTTTCATCCTCTTAGTTTTAGAATGAGTTCACAGTGTGATTTTCTTGGCAAGTTAAAAAAAAAAAGAATTAAATTTGCTGAAATAATTCTCACTATTTTTCTCCTTCATTTTCCCAGGTCTCAAAATCTAAGTTCCACCTAGGACAAAAGTTTATTCTTGCACATATATACGTGTATAAACATGATTAGAAAGTATGTCCCTTTCATCACAGAATTTTTATGAAGTCTATTTTCTCATATATTATTCAATTATATAAATGTATACACATACATACAATGTGACCTAGCTTTTAGCTCATAAAATGATGCATATATATATATATGTAAGAATGAAGTACTATCTGTAGCTTTCCCTCTCACAAGTTGCTTGTCTCATTCATTAAAGAAATCAAATATACATTTCAAAAAATACATTACAGAATAAATACAAGCTGGAAAAATGCTATTATCACACATTTCAAAAGAAACAATAAAATCTCAGTGTTCAGTATCAACTAAATCTCAGCCAAAAAAATGCACCTTCCTTCAAGCTTTGAAATAGGATCCCTGATACTGACTTACCCTTCTTTTTCCTATTTCCCACTCAAGGACAACAAAAATGGCATTGGTTCATTGGCAAAAAAAAAAAAGGAAAAGAAGGTGTAGTGGTTTGACCTGGCCAGCGGCCAGCTGCCCACACAGCTGCTCTATCACCCCTCCTTCTCAGCTAGACAGGGGGAGAAAATATATTGAAGGTTTGAGATAAGGAAATATGAGAAAATATATCAAAGCTTTGAGGATGCATTTACCGTCCCAGGCAAAGCAGACTTGATTTTGGGGAAATTAGTTAAATTTATTGAAGAACAAATCAGAGAAGAGTAGTGAGAGATAAAAGCAGGTCTTAAAGAAAAAAAACACCACCTTCTCCCCATCCTTCCCTTCCTCCTGGGCAAAACATTAATCCTAATTTATTCACCTCCTCCTCTCGAGCGGTGCAGGGGGACGGGGACTGGGGGTTGTGGTCAGTTCATCCGATGTCATTTCCACAGCTCCTTCTGCCTCCAGGGGAGGACTCCTCACTCTTCCCCTGGGCCGTTGTGGGGTCCCTCTCACGGGAGACAATATTCACACACCCTTCTCCACGAGTCCTCTCAAAAGGGGCAATTTGTCACAAACTGCCCCAACATGAGTCCTCTCATGAGGAGCAGTCCGCCCCAATGTGAGTCCTTCAGGGGAAACTGCTCCAGCGCAAGTGCCCCATGGCGGCACAAAAGTAGTCCTGCGAGCCAGCCTGCTCCGGTGTGGGCTTCTCTCTCCCTCCACAGGCTACAGGCCCTGGCAG
>NW_009712319.1:16105-16356 GCF_000703405.1 Apaloderma vittatum
GGACTCTCTGCCTGGAGCACATCCTCCCCCCACCCTTCTTCACTGACCTTGGTGTCATCACGTATTCTCACTCCTCTGTCTCTCTGCCACTTGTTGTGTGGCACAGTTCTTTTTCTCCCCACTTCTTAAATATGTCTTCACAGAGGTGTTCCTGTCCTATCATCACTGACAAGGCTCAGCTTTGGCCAGCAGGTCCAGGTTTGGAGGCGGCTGGGATTGGCTCTGTCAGACCTGGGGGGAGCTTCTAGCAG
>NW_009712319.1:16387-17038 GCF_000703405.1 Apaloderma vittatum
CATCTTGCAGAAACCACCCCTACAGACCCCCCGCCACTGAAATCCAGCCAGGCAAACCCAATATGGAAGGGAATCAAAACCTGGTAGTTGGAACGTAAAAATGAAGACATCTTTATTAAGGTGAAATTCTATGTTGTGTTCTCCTATTTAAAAATACGATCAATGAGAGCATGAAAATAATAATAGAATAACATTTATCAGGAACTGTTTTATTAGAAAAGGGTACCATCATTTATTCCAACACTTTTCTGTACACAAAAATCTGGTTGTTACCAATAGCCAGGGGCAGCTTTCTATTTGTAGTGAAGAAAATGTTTACATTTTCCATCATTTCATTATACTTCAATGCCTTATTATAAAAAAAACAACAACAGAAAACCCACAAACAACAAACCAAAAACCTAGACTGGGAAAAACTGCCTCTTCTAAGGCATTGGTCTAACTGAGAAAGGTTTATCTACTGCATGTCAGTGGAAGCTGTCTTTGTTATGCCTACATTTTAATTAAACTTCCTCATATACGGGGAGGGAAGCCAGAATTCAGTTCACAGTGAATTACAGCCTCCCAGAGCTGGGTTATGGTGCGAGAACAAACAACCGTGAGGCATTGATTCCACTGCTGGACAAACAATTCCATAAATAAACATTCCTG
>NW_009712319.1:17074-35936 GCF_000703405.1 Apaloderma vittatum
TTATATGCTCTGAAAAGCAAGTCAGGCTCTGGAATATATGGCATCATTACCCCAACAGAGAGCTAGCGCACAGGTACACACAGGGCTGGTAAATGTGCTTTCTCTACCAAATGGCCAGAGCAGAGGAGTTGGGGAGGAGGGAGTTCAAGAAAAAAATGTTCTGTGGCCTTGCAATTGCTAGTACTGTGCGTTCTCACTCTCTGCTTTGTTTTTAAGCTATCGGCATAACTTTTCAGATGAGTTAATGTGAAAAGTAAACACTCATTTAGAAACATTGATTAAATACCTTAGAGTGTTGTGGTGGGGGGAACTGGATTTGAGTGACAGCGTTACAAACACCGCTTGCCAATTCCTGACAGCTCTTGTTAGTTACTGATCAAGTACTACTAATACAGCCAGAACCACCAGGTGCAGACTGTGCTGGTTGCTTACCAAGCATGGAACAGAAGATTGTCCAAGTCCCATAAGCCTGAGCCCATTTGGTGTCAAATCTTTTATTTGTCATTTTAAAACCCTGGGAGTTCAGCATGCTGCATTGTGTCTGGGAGATAGGCATCTTTTCCAATTAAAACATTAAAAGGTTGTAGCTTCATCTGGTGAAAGGTGAATATCAGGCATTTTTTGTGTGCTCCTTGCACAAAAATGCCATGATCATTCAAAAAAGCTTCTTGGGTTCTGAAATTCAAAAGACTACTGCTGTTGTGAGAAGTAAACTGATCTTCTCTCTGCTTTAGCCATTGACTTTATCCACCCTGGCAAATCTGTAGTACAACAGTACATTTTCCCCTAGGCAGCACTGAATTTTAAGTAAACAAATTCACTTTGCTGTTAGATTATAAAGTGCACAGCTCATTGGAGCACTGGATACCTTAGATACCTCTAGAGTTAAGCTAGTACAATGATTAACTTCAGTATTATTTTCACCCAGAAGTGTCCTATGGAGATAGTTTTGTCCCTTGTACAAGGCTTAACCAGAGTGATGCTGCTGTATGAGCAGTGATTATTGTCCTTGTAGGACCCTACCTGCTAATTGCAAGAGGGAAATGAAATATGGTAAGATGAAAGGAAGAGCCTTGCTTCCCTCTCAGTTCTGCTTCAGCATCTGACACCTTGAAGTTGCTCACCGCTGGCCATAGTTACCACTCTGCCTTCTTGCCCTGCTTCTCTAGGCATTATTACAATAATAGGACATGACTTATTACTCTCTCTCTTGTTGATTCTTACCATGGCGGAATATAAAGCCCTATCATTCCCTCTCTTATTTTCACATTTTCAACTTTTCTTTATTTATTCAGCTGTTGCACCAAAACCAACTCTTGCCAGGGATAGCTGCATTGCAGTGATCAGGAAGACAAGGAGAGCTCCTACAAGGTGATGAATACAGTAACTACATTCCTGATAAGTCACGTTGTGAATAATGGAGCAAACATCTAAGTAACTTGGTAAAACATCTCTTAGCAAGATGTTTTAAAAAAGATTCACCATAGGACAGTGTTGCTCCAGTCGCTCTCCCACTGGCAATAGCTCTGTGTCTGAGCTGGCCTCAGCACTGGCAGCTGCTGGTCATCACCAGCATGCACCTCAGTTAAAGGGGAGCAGAACCAGGGGAAGACTTGGGAGAAACCAAAATATTGACAGAAGATGAGAAAGGAGGGGCTTTTCTGGGACAGTCAGACTTGTTTCAGCTCTACATCATGCTCCACTGTCTGCAGCTGCAGTATGAGAATGAGTTTTCTGGAGTGTTGCCTGAAGCCACATCAGGCAGCAGTGCCCACCTTAAGCACCTCTGCTGCATATTTCTCACCACTTCAGCAGCCTGCATGTACTGTCTGATGGCCTTTTTGGCCATACTAAAAGCATCATATGGCATTAAAGATGTTTCAGGCTCTTGGATATGGAGGCTTTGATACGCTTTTTAGGTTCCCATCAGAATATTGGTGCTGTTTCCAGGAGTTTTACTTCACAAATGACTCTCCTGTTCTGCGTATGTCAGGCAGAGCTCAAGAACAGCTTGTCTGGCCAGATCAAATGCCTGCCTAGGCCAGTGTCCTGTCTCCTGGCCCCGTATCTGAGAGTGTACTGATCTTCTGCACACATCGCAGACGGACATTTCTTTTAAAGCTATGTAATCCTCAAGGCCTTTTGTGTCTTATGAAGCCTTACAGATGCAATGTCCAGTAAAATACTCTATTATTTCCATTAGCTTGGGGAAAAATTTTACAAATTGGATGTTTTAAGGACAGTAGAATTCAGGCTGGATTGGTGGGTTTGGGGGGTTGTTTGGATTTGGGTTTTTTTGCCTTCCTCTGTGCTGTGAAGTACAGTGACTTTCTAGATGAAAACATCTAGATAACCCTTAGAAGATTTTCTGCTACAGCAGGAACTACCAACACTGGTGCATTTTTTCCTTCATTCTCTTCCAGTCACATGTAGTTTTGTCATGTTGTACTGAAGATCTTAAGTTTGCTGTGAATATGAGAGTATGGGTTTTGTGGTCTCTCATAACAGGAGACCATTTGGCTTTTATAGACCTGTCTGAACAGAGGCTTATAAAGCTGTGATTAAATAGGGTCTTCTTAAACTGAGAAAATGCAAACCAGTATTAAGGCACTTCATGCTTGATTTACCTCTGGAATAATAACTCCGTTTCAATGCATCTTGGTGTTTTCTCTCCAGAGAAAAAAGCACTGGGGGAGTTTTGAACACCTTCTGAATTTAATTTCATTGCATAGTTCCCAGAGGGCAAAACTGCAGCACTTTGTTTTTCACAGGTAAAAGGAGAAGAGATGGGCAGAAAAAATAATTTACCTGTGTTCATCTCTCCCTGGTATTTAATGACTCGTTGACTGCATGCCTATGGGTGCAGTAAAGTTTGTGCCTCTTCCATCTCAGGTGTATCTTTACCCAGCTAAGGTTACTAACAATCAGCCAACTAAGTACTTTCCAGAATGTCTTCATCACGGCAGGTTGCTCCAAGCGGGACATTTCGGTAGTGAGGCAGAACAGGCGCTAGATGGCACCGACGCACTGGCGAAGCCAGAAGAGCAAAGCGGGGCTGGACTGGGCAGGGCTGGGCTGAGCCGGGCCCCCGTCCCGGGGACCGAACAGGGGCTTCTGCAATGACAGATGATGGCAAATGTAGGGGACTGGGACCAGAGTAATTCCGAACCATCAGTGTAACCCACACTGCCTCGGTAGCCTTGGCAAGAGGTGTCACAGGCCAAGTTCACACATCTATAAATATTCTTTTCTGTGGCTTGAAATGATGAGCACTGGATATTCATAGTGCCCCTTTTACTTGCTCGAACTTGCTTTTTTTTTCTTTTGGTAACTTATTTATCTCAACAACAAAGAACATAAAGTAGACTAGGCTTCTGCCTCACTTTTGCATCCATTTTGTTCTTGTGCACTGGAGTTGATCTGTGTATGTCGGTTGAGTCCTAGAGATGACAGTGATTGCAGTTGTCCTTCAAGTTTACCCTACCAACGTGGGGCAAAGGAAGCTGGAAAACTTCTAGACAAAATGGTGATGTGAAGCAAGTGGACAGATGGGGTCTTGATGGTGAGAAAGGTGTTTTGTGATCAGATGAACAAACCCCATTACTGTTCCAAAGCTGTCCGGTCACAGCAGTTCTGGACTGGTTTCCCCATCTATCTCCTGCCTGAAACAAGGCAGTTTTAATTCTCCACACTTGTTTTGGTAAACGGTCTCAGCAGACACCTCTTGGGGGCTTCTTTGTTGGGGAAACCTCACTCAGATGCTTTGGTCATTGGCACTTTCATTCTCTGGACTCCTAATTGCGATAGTGGCACAGACTAAGACCAGGTCTCCACTTATGCTGGTTGGCTGCATGCAGATCTTGCATGGGCCAGCAGTAGGGCCATGGGAACATGGGTGCATCAATGGTGCTGTTTGCCAGGCACATCTTGGGGCTGGATATCCACAGGCACAATCCAGAGGGGACGTTGCTACCCTCTGTTGTGTTCACCACAAGAAGCTGGAGCAGCTGGATCCCAGTTTGCTCAAGTTCTGTTGGTGCCTGCAAAAGTATAAACCCCAGGAAAAGCCATAGGGATGGGCTTTCTAGCCAAGTCCCCATGTCCCTCTGGGGCTTTGGGGACAGCCATGAAAGACAGCAGGGAATGCTGCCCACAGCACCTGCCCTCTCCTGGCCTTAGTTTCTTGCTCTTGTTTGAAACACTGACAGTAAAAGAAACTAAAGCCAGAAGCCAGGCTGTAAAAAATATGAAACAAATAGGCAAGTACAATGTCTGCTTGCACCTGGTAAATCCTCCCATTTTTCAGCAAGCAGTGTTTTAGGAATTCCCATTTCTTCACTTAGTCTCACACTGCAATCCTTGAAAGCCTGTTCAAGAATTGCAAGAAACCTTCTGTGAGATGACTGAGCTGCAGCAAGGTTGCAGAAATATAGGAATCTACCAGATTCAAGTCATGACCATTATAAATATAGAGGATATTAAATTTAAGAGGGATCTACCAGATACTTGGTCTTAATGTTTACTGTTGAGCTTCATGTGCTTTTACACAGTCAGTGTTCACACTCAGTTTTATGTACTTCTGTTGCCTGAGAGTAAACCAACCAGTACTGTTTTGCTGTCAGTATTCAGTGTTTACAGTGATTTTCCCCATTAGTAAGGCAGAAGCCCTACTTAAAGCTTACAACTCCTCCTCAGGTTCCTATGAAGGAGTGAGAGTATGAACGAAAAGCAGGCTGGATTTAATTTAATCCATAACATCAAACACTACCCAGATTTAATTCTAACACTGAGAGTAAGATATTCACTGAGTGACAGTCAAGTAACATAAAGATGCTTCAGCTAGAAGACTGAACTGAACTATGATTTTGTTGTGTTTAGTCCTATAATGTTGATGTGATAACTTATCTTGTTTAAATGAGGTATGCATGTGCCAATTTTGTAGCTGCAGAGGGCACGCAGCCCTTTGGCAACAGGCTGATTTGTGAAATGTAGGAGTCGCTGCTGTGAATTGCAGCAGCAGACCAGCTTCCATCTCTGTCAGCAGTCAGAAGCAGCTGTTGAGATGGAATATCGCAAAAAACATCCCAACAACTGGTGACAGGCAGATATGGGTTAATTAGTCCTCCATAGAGGTCTCGTGCTGATCCCAGAAATTAGAGATTGGATTAATCTTTGAAACACAACATTCTTAGCATCTGGTGTACTTTCCTTCTCTTTCCATTGACCCTGAAGAATATGATTCAGGTGGAAGGGATAAGGCTGTTCTTATGCAGAAAATGGTATGTGATGGTAAAAATCTGTCTTGAGCATGGTGATCTTGCTTCATGAATAAAAGATTTGGAGTTTTTTAACAGTTCGTTTTGGAAATAAATACAACTTCATCAGATTGCTATTCTACCAGCTGATGCCTTTTTATTAGTGTAAAAATAAAACACACTTCTTGCTGCGTTTTTCATTAAGTAGATAAGTTGATAGATACTATTCAAAATCTTGTTTAGGATTTTAATAATATTGATGGCTTTTTATATTCATTTAGCAAAGTCAGCGTAGCTTAAAAAAATATAAAACTTCAAGTGTTTGACCCCATTATTCTAATACTCAGTAATCTTCAGATTGAGTTTCAACAGCATAAAACAAGATTTGAATTGCTTAGTTTGAGGCAAATCTGTATTTGTCTCCTGGATCCTGGGCTTGGTGTTCTGGATATTACTCTATGCCTTTGACCTCTTTCCAGGGTAGGGTCTCTGCACAAAGCACTTTGCATGCAAGTAGTAAGCAAAGCCAACCCAAAAGTGAGAGATCATTTGAAAATTTTGGATTTTTTTTTAAAACTGATTTTGATCCAGATTGGGTGGCAACCAACATTTTTCTGAATTTCCATCAAACTGAAACCTCCTCAGTCTGTGGTGTGTTTGGCTGGAACTGGTACAGTTGTAATTCCACTGCTGTCAGCATCTTTTGGTGCCTCAAGCAGCTGCAGGAGGCTCCCGAAGTCCCTGTGCTGGGGCAGACCTGCTGAAAGGACGGGGTCTATCACCCCCAGGGTGGCTGTCAGGAGCAACTATGCTGTGGCTGTGATCTGTCAAACTGCCTCAGCTTCTGCAAAACCTTATCGGTTAGAACATTGCCTCTGTGGCCAGTAAATGCATTATTTTGTTCTGCCTTGGCTTGGCTGATCTGAGGTTAACTGATATTCCTAACTAGGCTTTCTAGTCTTTTAGGAATGTAGTCCTTAAAACTGTGGATGAATTTGCTGTGCTTACTGCTATTCTCTGAGATATCCAGAAAACACATTTCCATTTAGCTATTCCGGGCTCTTTCGGATCTGTCAGTGCCACTGCCTGGATGGAAGCTGTCCTCTTAATATTCTGTTAATATTCTTTTAAACGTTTTTCTTTTGTGCTGTTCATTAGTTGCTCTCAAAGACTGTGACCGCTTAATATCTTCAAACATAAGATTTATTTTTTAACTTGAAGTTGTTACTCAGTTTGTGTATTAAAGTCTTAATATGGCCAGGTCCAATTACCTCTCCAAGTCAGCAGCTTTAAGTAAGCACGACTACCTCCACTATGTAAGGTGATAAGCTCATCCTGCTGTAACATGGATACCTCTGTGATACAGGAAGCACTTTATAAGTATCATGCCTGTTTTGTGTTTCTGCATTGTGCATTTTTATCCTAATGTATCCCAAGTAACCAGTATATCCTAAACTGTACTGTAGAATCTATTGTTCTTAGGGAAGGGAAGACCACGCATTAGGTCATGACAGTCCTCTTTACTTTTAGAGGAAAGAGAAAGTTCAAAGCATCCATCCAGATGTAACCCAGCTGGAATGGTATTGAAGTACAGTTCTATCCCCATTTCACTGAAGTGGTAAAGCCAACATTTGGTGGCTTCTTAATAATATCATTAAACAATACTCTGATTCATAAGTGTATTGATTCCTTTGTGCTGACACGGAACTGTTGCTCATTGTAAAACGTGGTTAATTCTGGAAACAGGCTCAGAAGCAGTGACATGGAAGGGAACCTACACATTGATGCAAACTTTCTACAAATAACCTTGCCATCCTCCTGAGGCACACACTAAAAACAAACAGCTTTGCCAGAGCCTGAAAATATCTGATACTTCTTCTAACTTGTGCCTTTTCACATCATAAAGCAGTCGGGAGATTTCAGACCTACCAGCTTCTGCCAATAATCTGTTAAAGGAGAAACAACTCCATTGTGTCGAGAGCGGAAAATGAGCGGTTGCTTGCATGATCCTGTTTTCAGGAAAGAAGATCAAAATGTGTCATAACTAGTCAAATAATCTGAGCTGCCCAGACTGTGGTTACTGCTTTCTTCCATTGCCCAAGATGTGAAATTCTGATGCTAAGCAAGATTTCTTCTGAAGTTCCCAGCAAAGCTGTTTCTTCCCTGTAGAGAGGCCAGTCGCAAGTTCAGGATCCAGGCGGTCCTGCTCTCCCCATCTCTCTCTCCTCTTTCCTCCCTTCCTTTTGCCAAGTAAACAGCCAAAAGCCTCAGTAGGGTCACATTTACTTTCCCTCTGCAGATTCTGGCTGGCTGCTGGAGAAAAACTATGGTTCTAAACTGACCATGACCAATGACAAATCACAAAATGGGTCTTCTTTTCAGCTGTGCTGAATCTCCTTTCAGGTGCTCCAGTGGCGAATGCATCTATGGTGTGTCCTTTCTGAGAGAGGTTTTCCATGGTGAATATGAGCTTCAGAACCACCTCTTCTGCTGGGGGATGTCCAGTGGGGAAGGGGGCAGAGGGTTGGGAGTCTGGTCATCCCTCTTGGGTCCAGATGAGCTGGCCTAACAACAACAGCATGTCCATGCAGCAGTCAACGATGAGCAAATGGAGACAAATCTCTGTGAGAGCTGGAAGAAGATGGTGGGGAACTGCAGGTGAGGAATAGCAGCACTTGGTTGCTGCTGCCCTGCACCCAGAGCTGCTTGGGCCCAGTGCAGTTTGGTTGCATTTTACACACTGCACAGTCTAAACAAAGGTGCAAAGAGGAGGAATGAGACATTTTTGACGTTTGTCCATATAACTGTCAGGGCCTCTGATTTATGCTAGCTGAACCAAGTCCAGCATGGGCACTGTTCTGCCCTCGGAGGGCTGTCACAGAAACAAAGACCACAGCAACTCTGAACATTTGGTTTTCTTATAGAAAGGGGGCTTAGCATGGCCTAAAGAAAAGAATAAAGAAACAAAAATTATATGCAGAGGTTTACAGTTTTAGTTGAATTCCTTTGAAGCATTTTGGTAGGAGAGTGAAAACGAGGGAAATTGTTGCTGAAAAGGGAATGTTTCATTCAGTGGAAAATTCTGGCTTAATTTCAAAAAACATGAAAGAGAGTAGTCAAAACAGGAGCTGTAATGCCTCTTTAAAGTCATATTTTACATTTGCAGCTGTCATTCTCATGTTAGGGCTGGGATCCCTAGATGACCCCTCAGCCTCTTCACCCTGGGAGGCCCTGGCCCTGCTCCTGAGGGGAGAGAGGGTGATCCTGGCCTCTAGGAAACCTGAAGAATGCAGGGAGAAAAGTGCAACTCTAGTCTAAAGTCACTGAGATTTTAATTTTTCAGGTATGCACTTATTGGCTGTAATATTTCAAAGGGCTGTTAAATTTTCTATCAAAAGCCACATTTTTGGAAATTTTTGTTTTTATTCAAAAGCAATTTCAATGTTAGAAGTCACTATTAGTAGTGGTTCTGTAAACAAGGTTCAGTTCAGAGCTGGTGCATGACAGCCTTCTCTATGTGACTGATGCTTTGCCCTTCATCTGCATCAAGTTGGTTTTATCCACAGTGATAAACATAGGAGGTGCCACCCATGCAGCAGTCTGGGACAAGGATACTCAGAGAAAAGAGAGGATGTCAGGAGATGGGCAGAGGCAGCAATAATGAGTAGGATGTACCTAGTTACCTCTAAATTCTGATTTTTCAGTCTCAGTGAAGCTGATCACATAAGATACCCATGATACTACCATGGTAAAAGAAACCTTGCAGAGCTCTGCGATGCTGACTGTTCCTTCTGTCAGCAGAGCTCACTGACCGACCTGGACAGAGTTACCGGGGTTGTGGTTTCACATGCAGAAACTGTTCATCAATCATTTCTCTTCACACATCAGCAACAAAAACACTTGCCTTCCTTCAAACCTTTAAACGTGTTCTTATTTTCAGTAAGATAAAAGTTATCTTACTGTACAATTTAGTTTGCTGCCAGTTGTTCTGACTTTGTCCTGTCTTTGTTATACGGTAGTTTGTTGTAAAGGGGATGTCTCTTCAAGGTTTCTAAGCTGTGAATTGAACTTTGATAATTCCTCTATCAAACACTATTATCTTCTAGAAACTATATAGCCTTCAACACCAAAGAAATATTCATGTCCTTCTCCAAATGGGCACGCATGGGTGGTTTTGGTGGGTACTGGTTCATTCAGTTTCTTTCAATATACAGCAGTGCTATAAGTAGTAACTCTAGTATCAGAAAATCATTTAAAAATCTGAAATGTGGAACTTAGCAGAATCTGGGGTGATTGAGTCAGTGAACTGCTATATCACACTTTTCTGAAAGAGGAAGCAATTGTGTTTTCCAGTGGACTGACTGGACACGGTGCTGTGGTACCAGCTGGAGAAAAGGTATTTTTCTCATCCTCCATGTGATCAGAAGGCAGTTTTCATACAAAAGTCATCCAGGGCAGTCCAGTGAGCAGTCCAGTCCTAACCAGCCCACTGTCCTATGCTTTGGATTGAAGAGCCGTCATTACCACACCCCCACTGGAGAGCACAGGGGCACCAGAGACAAGCCTCTCACCAGCAAGTGTTTAACCGAGTGCTTGGAACCGTGGGTCCCCATCTCCATGTAACTTTCAGGGACACTCAAGTTGATATGAAGGTGGTATTATGCTGGTTTGGACAATGGTATTACATTGCTCAATGCTAGCAGCTTTTCATGTTGAGAAGAGTTTTCAAATGCACGTGACAATACAATGTCTTCTGTGAGAGGAACATGCTGCTGGGAACTGAGAAATGCAGGTTCAAGTTCCAAGTGTCCCAGCTCAGCTATTTAGCACCATTTAACAGCAGGGGGAAAAAAAAATGCCTGTGAAGTGGGACCTCATCCCAGAGCTGGATACTCAGTTCCCTTTGCTCAAAACCTCCAGACCCGCTCTAAGACATTACCTAAAGATTGCTGCTAGAGACATTATGGAGAGTTTGTGTGATCTCTCTTACCTTCCTGTAGCTTGGACAGATGGTTTGGGATTGCAGGGAGGTGATATTTCCACCAAGAAGCCAGGGTCACCGGCACCCAGCCCTACATGCAGCCTGCCCCAGAACAAAGCATCAGTCACTGATTTTTTTAAAGTGCTGCCTCACAGGAACAGAGTGCTCCTCTCTTATCAATGGCATGGTGATTAGAAATGAATGAGAGGATCTTTCCCTGTCCTCAGGTTGAGAGATCCAAATGACATCTCATGGCAATGCCTGGGGAAGAGCAATGTGGAGGCAGTACCAAGCCCTGGCTCATCACCCACCCAGGGCGGAGCCTGGGATTCACAAGACGAGAATGCAGCAGGATCTGCAGCACAGTAGTGGGACATTTTGGAGAGAATGTGAGAATCTGCACTCCTGGGCTCTAGGCCCAGCTCCACAACTGCCAGCCAAGGCACCACTGCTAGCTCTTAGCACATGTCCTAAAGGTTAGCATCTTTGGCACCAGTGCCACTCTTTGTTGAGTTTGGCAATAAGCACAGGGCATGAACAGCACTCACCTGCTGTCTCACAGGGCTTTTACTAGATGGATAATTCTTGGTGACTCAAGGAGGGCTGGTCTTGAGAAGTGATTTGATGCCAGAGCTATTAAAACTGATGCTGTCTTTGGAGTGAGACAAAATACGAGGGGTTTGAGGCTCGTTCTGAAAGAGCTTGATGGTGCCTGCAATGAGTGCCTCTGACTTCAACAGCTGGTGAGTCACTTAAGAGTGTCTAATTCATTGACTCTTGGCAAAACAGATAAAAGCAGTGTCAGATGCATCCTTTTCAGTTTGGTAGTGTTCTCCAGCAAGCTTTCTCCAGCACAGAGATTTGACAGCCTACAGGAGAGCTGTGAATGGAACATGCTGTTACAACATTAGAAAGCCTGGACAAGATGTTCATCAGACATAAGTCATTAGAGCCCCTGTGTTTATAAGTAACGCATCACCTCTCACACAGAGTGTGACCCTGCGTAACACAAGTGCAATGTGGGTATTACTGACCAATATCAAAGTACTGCCATGGTATCGTGGGATCTGTGATGCTGAGTTATCCTGCCCTTTCTTGCTCCTTCGTTCCTGCTCATCTAGCCCTGGCCTGGCTCTGCTCCTCTGCTTCTTCCATCTCAGAGCTGAGAATCTCCCCAGGGCTGGGTTGCCATTGGGGAGGGAGTGTAGGAAGGAGAAGTGAAAGAGAATTGCACCCCACTCTTCCTTTCTTGGCTGCTGGTGCTCTCAGAGCTGCTGAGGGTTCTCAGCCCTTGAATAACAGACTGGGGAGGGGGCTCTGTGCACTGAGGGAAGCACAATTTAGTTCAATTCTGGGCTCCAGGGGAGCTTTGAAGGACTCGTGTAAACCCCATGGGCAAAGTGAACTGCACGGAGCGAGGAATTAGCGTGGGGAGAGCTAGAGGCCAAACACCTCTGAACCCCACTGGCCTCACACTGAAAAGGCTCGTAAGCATCACGATATGGTTTATCACTGTGAGGGATTCCAGTAGCATCGCTCATTACGCTTTCCCACAGTGACCTGGTATCTAATACTCCATCCATTTGGTAACCCCTTCTTTCTCCTGGAGAAGAAGGAATTAAATTGAGGGGTTCTGCACTAATTTCAAAGCAGATGCTCTGAATCAGAGTACACCAAAATATACATTGATTTGACTTATTCCCAGGATGACTGGTGTAATATCAAAGTTTTTGTTACCAGCATGTTTCAATTATGCAGCAGTTATATCCATTTTTGCTAAGCTTGGATATCCAGGAAAAAAAAATGAAAAAGATCATTAGAAGAAGAATTAGTTAAGGAAAAACAGTGAGCCTGATGCTGAGGGTCACAATTTTAATCTGTTGAAGCAGCAGTACATTAATTTAAACAGTGCCAGGTAGATGCTTTCCACTTTTGCTGACAACATTGTGTTATTCCACCACTGCCTACCGCTTATTTTGTGCCGTCTTCATAGTATCTGGCACTAAGTCTGGTCTGCAAAACCAGATTGCAATTTTTCAGATTCATCAGGCTGTGTCACTAAGTGCATGATAAAAAAAACTTTTGGAAATGAATCCTGGTAATGAGAAGAAGAGGATTCCTCTGCAAAAACCCAGTAATTGCCTCAAGTTCCTGCACAGCTTAGAGGCTTTGACTACACATCTCTGCTCAACTCAGCCTGTGCCCTCACCATAATCTCACCGTGGGGCTGTGCAGTCCCTTGCAGGCACATGCTGTAGCCAGGAATGCAGGCACAGTGGATCAGAAAAAAGTGAAGACATTTTCTGTACCCCATTAACTAGTCTTTGACAGTACTGTGATTATCTATTCCTGTTAACATATCCTAACTTCAGGATTTCCGACCCTTGCTATAAAACACATATAGATGCACACTAGGTCTATGTTTTGAGACCGTAAGCTGAACTGATATCCTCCTTCCTCTTTATTTTTACAAAGTAAAATAATTTGTTTTCTCTCAGCAGGGCTAGCATTTCAAGCGAAGATTGAGAGCGCTGAGGCAAGGTTCAGAGTTAGATGCAAAGCTGTAACAGATTGGGAACTGTCTTGGGATGCTATTCTTGGTCCTTTCCCTGGCTCCTCCTCTGACCAAGCACTTCTCTGTGTTTCTGTTATATCTCTGTTAAGACAGGAGTATTCTGCTAAACCACTTTAATACAGGGCTCTGCGAGAGGCTGGAGAAAGCCCTTGAAGTATTGATGGAAAAACCATTGCAGTTCTCGCTTTCTAGAAATGTCCATATATAGCTAAACTTCGGCAGTCTCCAAGTGGGTTTATTTATACGAGCAGACTGTGTGCTCTGTGCCTTTCTCCAACGACGCTCTGCTCCTCAGGTTTACATTCCCAGAGGCTGAATCCTGAAAAGATCAGCTTTGAAGAGCATGTTGTGACATATCTCAGCCAAGAAGCACAAGTATCCCTGTCCTGGCTTTATATGCTGTCTGTTGTCAGATCGCCTAACCTACCGCTGTTACGGGCTGGCAGCAGGGTGAGACTAGCGATGCTTTGCGCAATGTGCATAACATGCATGCATAGGTGCACGTGCTGCTGCTGACAGACAGCCCTTTCTAGCTTCTTTCCCCTCAGCATTTCAGGTGTTTAATGCACCTATTAACTTTCAAAAGAAATGTGAGAGGTGGAGAAATATCGCTCTTTGTGGGGAAACTGAAACATGGCATTATGTGACTTTTTCCCAGTCTCTAGGTAACTTGCTGGTAGAGGTGAGGAACAGTTTGGATCTCCCTGTTCCCAGCTGTTTGTGCAGGACACTGCCTGCTGACGTGGTACTCCTAATCTCATCAGTGGTGCTGTGAGTCAGGGCGATGCTGCACTTGCCAGAGCACTTTGAGGAGCAGGGTGAGTCCCCAGGCATTCGGATGACCACGGGGGATTCGTGCTCCCTGCAGTGCCACATACATGCCATGCTCAAAGAGTGTTTGTGACCTACCTGTCTCTTGCCCAGGCTTGATAGAAATCCCACCTCCTGCCAGGGCTGCATGCGACAGGGCAGCTGACAGCAGGCTGCCTTGTTCCTGGCTCTGCCCCAGCCCTACGTGAATTTCTGCCCCCTGCAGTGAGCCTGGGGTTGCCAAGTTTCCAGAAAAGGCCATTCCCCTCACAGTGACAGAGCAGGGCTCCAGCCCAGTACAAATCCCTTTGGGAGATCCTGTTTTTCTTTTGGAAGCTTCCCAATGCTGCTGCTGCTTTTGTCCCTGTCCCTGTTTCCTCCCTGTGACCCCAGCTGGCCTCTGTGCAACCTGCTCACCTGCTGTCTGAAGTGACCTTTCTCCCAGGTGATGTGTAGCTCCAGCTCTTTGTTTTATTCCGTGAGCTGTTGGCCATCATCTGAGGGCGAAGCTCACTCATCAGCACCTGCGTGGAGAGAGCAGAAAGCTCACCTGCTGTTGTGCTTTTCACTTGCAGAGAGTTGGCCGGCTCTGATGGCTTCCTGTTACCAAATGGCTTTCCAGGTGACTATAAGTGTCTTTGCAAATTTACCAAGCCTGCTTCTCGAGTGGGAGTGGGACGAGTGTAGGCTATGCTGGTCCACAAGCACCAAGGCTCTGCAAGGGGCTCTGCAGCTCTGACTTTGCTGGGCAGGGCCTCTTACAAACAACGTCAAAGTAAACTTTGAGCAGCTCCAGTGTCAGTGCTCAGCCATTGCCAAGCACAAAGGCCGGCACCAGGAGGAGTGCTGCCTGGCACAGCCCAAGCCTGGTGGGGGACACTTGAGCCTACTTGGGACCTCGCCTGGAGCATCGGATCCAGGGCGATGATCTGAGGAGACAGGCTTTTGTGGAACTGCTTTCTCTTCCCAGGTAGGGCATGGTTTCTCAATTTGTCCCAATTAAAATAATGATTAAGGATGACTGATTTAACCAAAAATATTTGGAGTAATATTTTAACCACAGAAATTGGCTTCAGTAGCAGTATTTTGTAAACAGGGCTCAAAATTGGGCTTCAGTCACCACATCTGTGTATCGCTGTGGCCTGGATTGCACTTGGACCACCTCCAGGAACCCGCTTGATGTTCATGAGAAACTTCCAACAGGGACAGCTACGCAGTGGCCACAGACACTACTCATTCGACGACAGGGACATTTTTTTTAGCCCGTTTAAATGAAGGGGATATATTTTACATTTACGATCAGCAATAACTAGAGAAACATTCCCCTCTTCAGCTGTTATATGTGAGTCTGATCCCTAAGGATTTCTTCCAAGAAGATGGCATTCAGAACCAGAAAGAATTTGATTTTTCATTGGTGTGACTTTCTTGACCTAAATACTATTCTATAAACCATAAATAACACACTTAATGACATTTTGTGGTATCATGTTCTGATAGCAAGGCTTCAAGGTCACGCTGGCTTTTTTTGTAGTCATCTGACAGGATGACTAAATTCTTTATCAAGTTCTGGTTTGTAGCTGAGAGAGTCTCACACTACCTGGTGATAGTTTTCGCCACAGAGTCCCCAAGGTGTTCCAAGTAATCAGTAGAAGAGCACAAGGGAAATGGACAACAAAGTAGGTATAGATTCCACCTGACATCTATCACACATACCTTGTTGTCCTTTCTTTGCATGGTAGGGGCCAAATCCTGTTGATGTACAGATTCCCCCGTGCAGGGCATGTTGTTCTGACTGCTCATGGACCTCTGAGGAAGTGCCTGCACCTCACAAAATTCATGAAGGACCAGGACTTCTGCGTAACAGCCTAATGTCGCTACTGGGGAGTGTGTCTAGCAGAAGGAACTGATTCAAGATGGCTAGTTAGGAGCACTCATATCTCAGCACTCATCTTGCTCCCCTTCGCTGCACCTGGAGGTCATCTCAAAAATCATGAATTCCAAAAATAGAAATGGGGAGTTCTTTGTGCTTGCCAGATTTTAAATCTGGGAGTTTCACATTTCAGATTCTTTCTCTGCAACTTTGAAGAGGCTTGAAACGGACTCCTTGGAAAAAAAACACACCGTGCCGCCTTCCCCATCCCTATCTGAACAGCCAAGACTGCTGCTTGATCTGCTGAGCCCAAAGCTGCAGCCAGTCTGAGGTGGAAGAAAATTATGAAAAGTGCCTGTGCCAGTGGATGTCCAACGAAAGGAAACAACCCTGACTCTGAGAACGTGAAAAGGTAAGAAAACAAGGTGTCTGAAGTGATTTCATTTCAAGGTTTTGTCAGCGAAAAGCAGTGACTTCCTACCTCTGCTGCTGAGAGCTTGAAGCTTCTCATCCCAGGGAATCTAATTTCTGGAAAACATGATGATAAGGATGGAAAAGAGGAAAACTCTTCACCAAGTAAGGTGAAGAAAAATAGAAAATTGGTACAGCCAGAGTCTCTAGTGACTCAACAAGAAAATTAATCCAGAGTTAAACTTCACACCAATGAGTGAAATGGGTTTGTAAGAGAACTATTTGTTTGGGCCTTTGAATTTGTGGGGTTTTTTTCATTTTAGTGGGTTTTTGTGTTGGATATTTTTTCAAGTCTGCATGGGGACTTCTGTGTCCTTTAGGACAGGCTATCCCTTCAAACAGATTTGACCTCATAGTGAAAGCAAGCCAGTGACTTTTCATGGTGCAAGGTCTAAATGTTGCCAAGACATAAACTATTTATAGGCTTAACACCTGACTAGGTGTTAAATAGCTCTTGCTGATAGACCTTTTGGTACAGAATTGTCACTTCAGACTGAGACTGGACTGAAAATCCAAAGACTTTAAATGCTTGAAAGGATTCAGGTAGGATTTAAGGTGTATTTAATGTGTCTTCTATAAGGTCTGTGTAACTCAGCAGGATTAGAGATTTTGGTACTATAGACAGATCCTTTATCTGTAAGTAAGCAACACATCAGTGAATTCACTTCAAAGAAAGTCACCTAAGTGTTTAAATACAGCATTAAAACACAAATGGGTTTATCTACACCAGATGAGCCTTCTGCTAGCTATATTTATGTTTAACAGTTTCTACTGAGCGGTGCCCCCTCTTATTCCAACACAAATATTCCCTTGACCCCAGTATATTTGTAATAAAAGCAAAAGAAAAAAAGTATCAAAGCTTGTTGGACTAACTTGCTTATTTGGGGAAGCTGACAGAGCATAGTTGACCTTAGACATGGGGGGCAGGGGGTGCCAGGGAGCAGGATTGTAGTCATTTTATAGGGTAATAAATGTTTCAACATATCGCAGCCCTCTCGGTTGCCTTGCATGGGTCTACAGGGGTCACAACTGATTTGCTGAAAAGCTTTGAACTATAAAACAGTCTGGAGCCTCTTCTACTGCAACTTTAATCCTCTAATAAATGAGTGGAGAAAACCAGACTGTGTCACTCACAGAAGGATGGAAGCAGAAGTTCAGAGTGGTCTCCCACCCACACTGCTCCCATGCAAGCTTGTGCTCTGGAGCTATTTTAGAGCAAGCTCCACAGTTGCCTGGAGGGAGAGAATCCAACCATGGTCAAAACCTAGGTCCCAGTGGCTGAGGATGTGCCTGTGTGGTCTGAAACTAAGGGCTAAGCAAGGCCAATACACTGCAACTTGTCCAGGCAGATTTCTTCAGGTTGGCCCTAACCTGGATGGTTGTGTGGAGCCAGGAGCCAACAGAGCTAACAGCCAATGACAGAAATGGAAGTAAGGGGGCCAGGAGGCCCAGGGTGCTTATAGCCACTTTTAGTCCAGCCTGTGCTTGCAGTGGTAGTGTGGTGGAGATGACCAAGCATCACTGCCCTCTTCCTCAGGCAAAGCAGCCCTACTGGCTGTGGTGCATGGTTGGAGTCTTCAAGTCTAAGAGCTCACTGTGCAAGGGGCATGCTGTAGACCCCACCTTCAACAGCAGACAAGCTCAGCAAGGCAGAAAGGAGACACATACTTTGAGAATCCTTTCAGCAACTTCATGCCATCTTGGCCTAACTCAGTTCCTGGGTGGACAGCATTATCAACTAATTGCTGTGATGCTGCTAAGCTTGTACTGTGCAGTCCTGATTTACTTTCTTCCCAAATTGCATTGATAAATTGAAGATTTCCCACCCTTGTGCTGGTACCAGCTGGAGAAGTACTCCTAGTTCCCAGCCATGATGCTATATAGACTCCATGGTCAAAAGGGACTGCAACTTTTATAGAAGTGGTCTGTCTCCCTTGTCCTCTAGATACAGCTTGATTGTGCTGACCAGGTACACAAGCTCAGGCCCAGGACAGTGGGTCTGACTCTCTCCCTGCTGTTCCTACCATCAGCTCCCAGCTACACCCCATTTACCAAACCGCAGCTCACGAGCAAAGGGAAGCAATGACTGTTGCTGTCATTACAGTAAGAGAGGAGCAGTTGCCCTAGAGGAACACTTACTGTCAGGTGATTTGTTACCGGTTTTCAGGATGAAATCTTCATATACTTGGTATTTAGCAAATTTCCTTTTTAGCTTTTGCTGCCTGCTAAGAAAGTAAATAAATACACAAGGCTATTTTAGAAGAGTTAGGAGGAGTGGTCAGAAAAGGCAGACTCGGACAAGACAGGTGCAGGCAGGGAGAGCTGAGCAGTGCAGGGAACCGAGAGCTTCTCTGGGACAAGGGGAACTTGGCTGGCTTAATGCTAGTGAGAAAGTATCCCAGAGCAGATACCAGAGCTTTCTATAAATAAAGCAAGGGCATAATACCAGGGAGAGTGAGGAGCCAGTTAAGCTAAGGGAGAGAGTTGGCAGCAAAAGAAATAAAGGGCCATGAGTCAATTAGAAGAAAGTCTGTAATCAGAGGAGAGAGGTCTTGAACAATATATCACTGGGTGCAATGGGAGCTGGGGCTGGAGCCATGTTGGACACCGTCCCTTTGCATACAGCTTCTTGAAAGCTGGGAGTGCTTAAATTGTTTAACACTCTCCCAGTGGCATTGAGAGTCTCCTGTGAGCTGCAAGCTCTGTGTCCCTGCACACCCAGCACTGCTCATGCTGAGCAGCTTCATGCTTTTCTCACACCGGAGCCCCGTCAGAGGTGGCTGATTACCAGCTGATGTCCTGGGGGTTAAACCTGGAGGGCTCCTCACTGTGGGGTTGCAGGGGGCTGTTAGCTCCAAGCCCCTACCCATATTCATCCAGAGCCACTGTAGTTTAAACAT
>NW_009712319.1:35948-66979 GCF_000703405.1 Apaloderma vittatum
GGGCAGTGCTCCACTGCTCACATTTTGACACAGCTTCTTTATTGACAGCCAGACCAGATAGCAGTGGCTAATCCCCACTGACCGCAGAAGGAACCTGAGCTCCCAAATCTTGATTCCCCTTTGGCTATAAGTCAGGATTTACATTGCTCATCTCAGCAGTTATTGCAGCCCTTTACTGTCTCTAGCCCAGATTTACTTGCTTGTTTTTGATGTGTTTCATTCATATTCTGAATGAGGATTGTAGACAATGTTTACTAATAACAGCAGGGAACCAGACTTAAAGATGCAACAAGTGCCTTCTAGTACCTTGCTCTATTACCAATACTGTACTATTATGCTAATTTGTTTAAATAAGTGAAAAATTAGAACAATGAGATACATGAAGTCAGATGGGCCCGTGTGTAGAAAAAGGCAGCCCTGTGCTACACAATTTGATATCAGCCCTCTGCTACCAGTTTATTTTTCTCTCCCTCTGTCATTTCATTCAACCCAAATTCTCCTTGTTAACAAACTTAAGAGCTTGGTTCCTGTTTTGGCACAAAATAAATGAAATGGTGCACTCAGCAGGTGAATGAGGGGGACTTGAACTGCTGAATTATGCAGTGCCCTGGATACATTTATTAGCTTCTAGAAGATCAAGTCCCAAATGACTGAAGTGTCCACACTGGGAATGGAGCATGTCATAACTGGCCCCAGTGTCACTGCTGAACCCAACACAAAAGATTTTACAGCACAAACAGAGATCTAGACTTCAGTCTGTGCAGGCTGCAGCATTGACTCATGGGTCATGGTGAAACATCAAAGTCACTGCTGTCATTGTATGTGGGATGTGTGCTTGTGAAAAAGGGAGAGAGACAGCAAGTACAATTCTGTCCCTTCGAGAGAGACTATTATTTGCAGCTCTTTGTTTGTTCCGATGGACTATGTCTGTCTCTTAAATTTAGTACTGATTGCAATACGCCTGAATGTGCAAACCTTCACCACGAACAGCAAGAAGAGAGCCACTGAGGGGTGAAGCAGGACTGAGCCCTGATGCCAGGGCTCCTCTCTTCTAGCGCAGAGTGAGAAGGATACTTACATCTTGTTGCACTTGGCGGCCAGCTCTGCTCTCCACTGGGACACAGCTTCCATCCTCACTTTAATTTCTTGCCTATTGGCAACAAGCTCTGCTGCAACACAATTGACTTCGACCTGTCTTTAGAAGTGGAGTCTTCTGGAGCGTGTTTGTGCTGCTTTCCAGTGTCTTGCTGGGGCCTATCAACAGAACTGGCTTTGCAAGTCAGTAAAAGCACACAGCAAACCCTCTTGTGCCTGCATAAAGCCAAGTCAAAGTACAAGAACTCTTTGTCTTAAAGCTGGACAAAATGTCAGGTTCTGCCCCCTCTCCTTTGCAGTACAGGCATACATTTTATGTGGTGACCTTAAACCTGATCACAGATATGACGGTTTTAAGAAGTTCCCATTTTGTCATGAGACTTCCTCTAGCTATGCTAGGAACCACCATGACCCAAGGTTGCATCCTGCCACATTACCAAGAAACACAGTCAGTCAAATCAACAAAAGCATCATCAGAATCGTAAATTTCTTACTTGATGTTTTCTTGTCTGTACATGATGAAATGGCCTTTGGCTTCAGCAGGTGTTTTGCCCTTAGAAAAGAGTTCATAGCTGATCTTTTCTGTGTAAAACTGTTAAAGAAGGCTGTTAACCAAAGATATATAGAAAAAGCTGAATGTCAGCCAGTCTTTCTAGTCTCACACCCACACTATGAGAGTAAGGAGAGCAAGAGCCATCCCTCACATCTCAGAGAGGGTTGGAAGTGACCATTTATCCTCTGGGTACCAGAGGAAGGGACTGACTGCACGTTAGTCAGTACTGATGATCCTGTCTATCACCTAGGCCTTGCAGAGCACAATTGGAGGTCACCTTGGTAATCTTCATTTTAGACTTGGACTCTCTCTGCTGGCAGGTAACACCACCAATGTGGGACAAGGTGTTTGCATCAGCCAGGAAATTACTCAATCAACATGTTTTTAAAAAATTGGCATTACTTATTTGCTAGCAAAGACAAATCAGGCAACACCTTTCATTAAATTTCTTTTGACAATATTTCTATCGGGAGCGTGATTATTTAACTCTTTGGCTGAGTCACAAGATCAATGGTGCTGATATATTCAGTGGTGCTACAATCACGTAAGTTAGAAGAGCCGAGGGCAGGATGCATCTCTGTGTCTTCAGCATACTGAATGCAGTGATGCTTTGAAAATTTCTTTTAAATTCTATGAATTGATGACAGGGAGGTTTAATATTCTGATTTTTATACTGCTTGATTGATTTCAAAAGCAAACACACTACTTGGAAAATTTTATTTTATGAAGCAAGATCATTTTAGTCATTTTGATATTTCAAATTTTCTTTTAGGTTCAATATTAAAAGGAAATGCAACAAGAAAACTGATGTATTCTATTAGATTTTCCTTTTTCAAGAAAGATTACACTGCATGTTTACAGACAGACCAGGAATTCACTTCTGGAATGAGACCTTGTATGAGAAATGTCAGCTTGCAGTGATTAAATTTTTTTCCTAGTCCTTTTCTTAACCCTTGTAATAGTAGTGATATGTAGTGCATTGTCATGGTATCGGATCACACAGCTCTGCTTGGTAATGGATGATAGTAGGGATGAGAAAGGGTAGTGTTGAGGCAAAGAGTCTCTTTCATTGCTCTGGCATCAGCACTTTCAATGCCAAAGAGGTTTTGGTCTGAGTGTTTACAGAGATGACTCTACTTTGAAATGTTCTGTGTATAAAATGAATAGGTGTTTTTATAAATGCGTGTGTGTATGTATATATATATATATGGGCAGGGTTCTTTATGGGAACAAAGTGGACTAAATACAGACTGAGGTAATATAAAACAGATCTGTCCAGCTTCTTGAGAAGTTAGTGCAAGTTAGTACTGCGCTCTGCGTCCAGGCAGCAAATACATTGCATCATGCTGCACAATGGAGAAAGGCATTCGGGACACAGGCAGGTTTTCCAACAGGAAGATTCATCACAGAAATTACCAACACAACAGCCTTTATACCATACTTCTAAGTTTAACATCAATGTTTAACTCCAAAGATTTAACTCAGCAGTTGGATTTGATGATCTGAAAGGTCTTTTGCAACCAATGATTCCATAATATGAAATTTTATAAATCTGCAACCCTAGATCTTAACAGGCAAACCTGATATATTTATCAGTATATTTCAGAGTGTGATGGTCTCTTGAATGGATCCTTCTGTATGGATGGATGCTGAACAGCTTCTGAGGATTTTCTTCTCATGAAATGTTTGTCCTGACACCTCTGCAGAGATTAATTCAGTGGACAAGACAGTTGGAATCTTGGAGAAAGTACCTGGTTTCTTAGGTTTTACAAGTGGGAAAATGAGATATGGGCACAGCTACTGATTTTCTACTGGGAACACAATAAGCCTGGTGGATGCAGGATGAGAAATGAGGCTTCAGTTCCAGGATTAGGACCATCCAAAATTTCCTAAGTGATCTTATGCATTTGATTTGTTTATGATTATACATTTTAGAAAGTCTTTTATTACTGGTGGTGGAGGTTTTTGAGGGCAAGCTGCAAGAGAATGGTCTTGAAATGTGCAAAACTTATGGGCATGTCTGGTATGTTTCTGATTCTTTTGAAGGGATACTCTCTTGGAAAGAAATGCTGCCAACACATATCAGAAGGACTGTGCCCCTCAGATCTTTTGCACCTTGAGAAGTCCAATGTAGGCAACTAGGCAAGTGGGTTTGGCAACAAAATTTAGATAAAGCAAGTCAATGAAAGCGTGAGAGTTCTGCAGGATGTAAATAGATACCGGAGGAGTGGGCACATTGCAGTTGAGGGATGGATTAGATGAACTGATGTGTGAGCAGCAGCTGCACATACTCAGTTTTCCAGATCTGTCCTAGGGTTTTCTGGGGCTGAGTCAACCAGTTGTGAACATATGTGTCATATTATGCATGGTGCTCTTCTGCCTTTTTATTTTTATTGACTCCACATTATCTGCTATAAATTCTGATTTTGCAATGATGAATCATCTCATTGCCTTCTACAGTCTCCCTTCCTCATGTTGCAAGGTTCAGTCAGTACCTACTGATATCATCCCAGTTTGTTTTTATTTTCTGGGATGCCATACTTAAATGCACAGCACTAAGACTACAGATAGAGCTCTTTCACATATACAGTAAAGTTACTACTCAGATATTCTTTTTTTGCCCAAAATTCTTTAGAAACAGTGCTTTTTCCAAAAATCTTCAACTGGCTTGTTCCCCATAAAGGTTTGTTCTTTTAAATTCAAGGTTATGGTAGGGTTTGAAATTAAGTAATCTACCTGTATTCACCCAACTGGGTCAGCAAAACATTTATTTTGCTGTTCTGCAGCTGCAGCAAATGCCTGATGTGAGATTGCTGGAGACCCCCAGGCACTCATGCTGAGTTGTGAGCACAGTAGGAGCCTTTCCCGACACACAGTGCTCTCTGCACTAAGCCGGGTGTCCTTTGGCGACTTCTGCTGCAAAGGGAGGGAGCAGAGTTGACAGGGAAAATTAACAGCCTCTGCCTGCATCAACATAACGCAACTCCCTTTGTTTTAATAGTACAAAACTATGATTTGGAACAATATAAATTTCAAGACAGGTGCAAATCTGCTGACCTCCACTCAGCAGGGGGGAGCTGTGGGGAGCTGCTGTCCCAGCCACGGCTGCAGCTCCTGTTCCCTTGGCAGTCTCGGCTACGTCCAGGCCTTAAGGCTTGCTCTGGCCAATATTTTAACAGCAAAAATATTGCAATATAATCTGTTCCCAGGATACCCTCAGAATACAAATGTTGCAAACAGTTTGGGGGTTAGGGTTAGATTTCCTTAATTTTCAGAAGGTTCTTGACTAGCTTGGTACTGTTCTTTTTAACACACAGTCCCCAGTCCCCTCTTTGCCTCCATATGTGCATGTGTGTATGTCTACTGCAGCATATGCAGAGATATGCACATTTTATATTTTTTCATCTTCCTCCAAGCTGCAGCTGTCTCAGCAGTAATTTCTCTGATTTTAAGAGCTAAGTGTGGTTTTCCTCTACAACGTAAGCAAATGAGGTGCAGAGTCCCATACTTGTATCTGGGTTAGGCTCTTCTAGTTATATGTAGTTGTAGCTTGTTTTGATATCATTTATTTTGGTTCTCTGCAAATACACATCATTTTTATGATGATATTTTCCTCAGGATGCTTAGCCAGTACAGAACTCTCACCTGTCCACCCATAATGATAGAGATATATACTTCCTAAGCCAAACTCTTTTTTCTGCCTGCTCCAATTCGGCCAAACCATCTGCATAATGCATACCTATTTTTTACATTTCATTGGTGCTATGCTCAGAGTGGTACTTCTGTGCACAAGTACATAAGAGCTTCTTTCCAGGTCTATTTGCAATTTTGGTTTTCATTTTGTGTCAGCAAATTACCCTGAACTATATGGGATCAGCACAGAGCTTTTCACTCATTTCCAAAGAGCCTGAAGTCTTACTGTTTTTTTTTGTTGTCAGATGTAGATATCGCTCTGGAGTTCAAAAGAAAAAGTATTAATGTCATGAGAACTTGTATGGCAAGTCAGCTTATGCTGTTTGCATGTCCAGTTATTTCACAGACCTGAAACACAGTTTTAAAAATCTCTTTATGGAACATATATGCCTCTCCCTGAAGTCCTTCTTGTGCTCTTCAGCCTGAGCTGTACTTTTTCTGAAAAACAAGTAGGTACACTTCCACTAAACCAAACATATATTGATTTATCATAGCCAAAGATGTGCTTGTTCTTTACATAAATAAATGCAAAACACTGTGCTCCCTGGCCTTGTCTGTAAATTTTGCAGCATACAGTAAAGAACTTAAGGGTGGATGGAAAACATCTGGAAGTAGAGTTTTAGCTATGTGAAGGAGTTCTTTATC
Organism: Apaloderma vittatum; assembly: GCF_000703405.1. Lineage (NCBI taxonomy): Eukaryota > Metazoa > Chordata > Aves > Trogoniformes > Trogonidae > Apaloderma > Apaloderma vittatum. The sequence continues at coordinate 41,935 of NW_009712319.1, forward strand.
AGAAGAAAGCTGAGAAAAGCCTGTACTAGTATTTTCCCCAGCAACATGCTTGCCACACTAATTTGTGCCTGGAATGGATGTATTCAGTAAAGAACTTCACCCTCTTCACCCAAGTACAGCAGATTTCCAGTAAGATATCTGTACATGTGCACATATACATGTGGAGAGAGAGAGTGGGTGCTTATTCATGTGCGTGTTTTGCATGACAGGAGGGTCAAAAGAGATTATAATAGTTTGTCATACATAATAAAGTATAATTACACTAGAGAAAAAAAATGTTAGTAATGCCTGGCTGATCTTTCTTTGCATATTTATATGTGTTATTTCCAGTGTGCTATGAGACTTTCATGGGTTTTCACTGATTGCTTTGTCCTTGCTTACTCCAGTGGGACTGCATCAGCTTCTCTGGCATTGGACCAATATACCTGAGCATACCATGAAACCGATACTGGTTCCCATGTTTTGTTATATAGATGTGATGCCAAACATGTGGTATGGATTGTGGTCACAAAAATCTGTGACGATGACAGCACTCTCCAATTACTCCAGTGGTTTCTGGTAAATCTTTCTTTTAAAAAAAAATAAATTAAAATTATTCTGAAACACTCTGTTCCTATTCACATCCTAGGCAGCAAACCAATAGCCAGAGATGTTTCGTAACACAGGTGAAAATTTACACTATTGATCACTTTGCTGTGATAGGGCTGTTTTGGCCTTTGCTGGACATAATCACAGAATCACAAAATCACAGAATCACAAAATGTTAGAGGTTGGAAGATCGAAAGATCATCTAGTCCAGCCTCCCTGCCAGAGCAGGATCACCTACAGTGGGTCACACAGGAACACGTCCAGGCGGGTTTTGAATGTCTCCAGAGAAGGAGACTCCACACCCTCCCTGGGCAGCCTGTGCCAGGGCTCTGTCACCCTCACAGTGAAAAAGTTGTTCCTAATGGTTTTGTGGAACCTCCTGTGCTCCAGCTTGCGTCCATGGCCCTTGTCCTATCATTGGACAACACTGAGAAGAGCCTGGCTCCATACTCCTGACTGTGTTTAAAGCTCTGCTGGTGCCACAGGCTGCATGGACTGCTGGCATGTTCACCAAGAGCCTGCGAAAGTGAAGTCTTGATGCATGTGTGAGGTTTGGTTTTGGTTTGTTGGTGGGGTTTTTTTTGTTTTGTTTTGTTTTTTTCCCTTTGACTGTTTTAAAGCTAGCCACAGTTTCCTGTGCAACCTGAACTCGGTGTTCACAGCATGCCCCAGTGTCATTTCCGTGTGACCCGATGTGTCAGAAGCGAGGCTGGTGCGTGCAGCCTTGCCTTCCTCTCATGCCTGACTCACAGTGCCAGCACCCATCCGGGACGGAGGTCCCTACTCCTGCTGTTCAAAGCCATGGGTGAGTCTCTGCTGGTACACACCAAGAGGCTGCCAGAAGTTTGACAGCAATAGCACAGAAATGTGCTATTTGCAGCTCTGGGACTTGTTGATTCAAAATGTCACAGAGATAAAGAATTTTGCGAGATTCAAATTTGGGATCAGTGTTTTATGAAAACAGGACTGATGAGAAGTAAATAATTGGAAAAATATTTGGAAAGGTTGCAAAGCGCCAAGTTTTGAAGATTTAAACCAGTCATATGAGCTGGCAGGGTGTCTCTGAGGGAAACAATTTATCCTGCCAGAAGTTTCTAGCACATGCTCCTGAACTAACACTGTCAAGAATCATGCTATGGGGTCATCTTAAGAAGACCTGATTGATTGATTTTTAAGTACCAAGCAACAGAAAGCAAGACTATATCAGAGATTAATCCAATATACATAATTGTGACCACAACTAATGTGACAGACATGATGTACAATCACAGTAGAGAAAGCAAAACCATATTCATGAAAAATAGAATGTGCCAACCAAGAAATGACTCAGTCTTTGCAGCATTTCAATAAAAACATCACTGACACTGTATATGCACCCACCTACACTGATATATAATGTGAGTAGCTTAAGACATCTAAACTTGTCTCACAATCTCAGGTCAAAAGGAAATCACTCATTAAAGCACAAAATGGTAATCATGATTTAAGCATTTTTGAAAGGCAGTTTGCTGGCATGCACTCATAGCACAGTGCTGTCGTATCTGGAGAGCAAGCACAAAGTGGATGGATAGAATGGTAATGTGCCTTGCTCTGATCCCAAAAGACTGTCCCACCTGTGGGTGAGTGTTTTTCAGCTGAGGAGACCAGGCAGCACCTGCTGTAGCCCATGATGTGATCAACTATCCTGCTCCCACACCCAGAGTGAGCCGGCACGTGCCCCCATCAGCTGCTCGGCCACTGTCAGGTATCAGCCCTCTCCATTTGGGCTGGACCAGCTTTAGCCTAGTGACCCAGGGAGCTGTTTGTATCCCATTTCCAATGCCTTGAAACAAAACTCCCTCACGCCACAGAGGCGCCGGTTCCGCACACCCCGGTGCTTGCTCAGCAGCGCTGTGCGCTCGCTGCCTTGGTGCTCTCACCGCTCCCTGGTCGGGGGTTGATCTGCACGTTACAGCTGTTTGCCCCGCTGATGGCCAGCAGCAGTCAGCATTTTCTGGCTCATCTCAGTGACCTTTCCTCTGCCAAGCTGTAGCTCCAGGAAAATGAGTGGACAGGGACTCTGTGCACCAGCTGGGGACCCACGAGGATGTTTCTGCAGCAAGGAGCCACGGAGGCTGCCAGCTCCTCTCACGGGAGCAGAGCTCGGCATTGATGGCTGTCACTTGCATGTGGCCGGATCACCTACAGCCCCACCAGCTAAGGCCTGGTGAAAATACTTTCCTTATCAGCAAGGAGGGCCTAAATATATGCCAAAGGACAGAAGCACAACAGCAGCTCAATGGAGAATACATATCCTGTTTATCGTCACAGCTCTCAGTAACATCAAGGAAGCCTGGCTGAAGTTCAGCTCTTTACTCCAGCCTTCATCTGTGCTGTCATGCTTGTTCTAATCTTATCCATAAAGGTGTTAAACAGATTTTCCATCTCACTTTGTGGTTTTAACATTTGCATGTCAGTAGTTTTTTTCTTGCACTCAGGTTTTCCCGGCAGCTATGAACTCCAAACACAGCTCAGGAAGATAATGATGCTTAGTTTGGAGATCTGGATCTCCCTGCCTCCGCCACACTGACTGGTGTCATCTAGCCCTGTAGCAGCTGAGGAAACTATGTATGTAGCAAGCTACTTCTTAACTGTGAAAGAACGTGTCTACTTCTAGGCTTAGGGTGGGAGTTTTAACAGCCAGTTAACTCTGCTCTTGAGGAACCAGAGATCTCTCCCTTCTGGGGGAAAAAATGAACAATTTTTTTCACAAATTCACTCTAATTTACCTATTCATGTCCATTTTTTAAGATAATCTAATGTGTCATACATGAATTATTATTGGACAGTGACTACAAGAAAATAACAGAATACAGAAAAGACCATTTTTTTTCTGTATTCTTGCTTTTTAGTGATGTCTCTTCTCTCAGTGTACTTGTGACTCTTATTACTGCAATGTCTGCTTACCAGCTCGGTAGATAGAGTCCAGAAGCCTGCTGAATTAGGTAAGTGTAGGTTATTTTTAGCTGTCGAATATTACATATTCGTATGGCATGTTGTGCAACAGATAAACGCTAGTGTCATATGACATTCTGTCCAGACACTTGTCCTAAATTTAGTTCTAAATTTAACCTGAGAGATATAGGGCAAATAATTAAATGTCAGCTGTGCAAAACAAACCTGTTGCATTGCGATTTGAACTTAAAAGATGCATAAACCTCAAGCCTGCTCTCAATGTGTACTCAAAGCAGTCAGTGAAGAACAATGAATGTCTCTCAGGGACAGTGTAAGGGACAGTTCATTTGATCAGGGCTTCAAATATTTTATTTTTTACACATGAATTTGACTGGGTAAATGCAGATGATGGTGCAGTGTCCTTTAGCACAGTCGATTCTGTTTCTTTCTTGTCTGCACAGCAGCTGATGATGTCGCAGGCCTGGCCATCTCATGGGGTGAGCAGGCCAGTGTAACATGGCAGAAGCCAATGTGGGTGACAGCTTGTCACCCTGCTTTGAGTTTCTGAGCCCCATGGCAGGGAACCTACTTCCAGTAGGGGCGGCCAGCAGCCACCTTCAGCATTCATCCTAAGCCAGGCTGGAGCCTGTCGTTCAGGAACCAAAACCACTCACTTCTCTCTGGGTCCTGTTCTGCCTTGCCACTCTGGTGGCACCTGCTAGCCTCAGTTTAAGTCCAAGCATATAGAAACTCATAGTTCATTGAAGTTCATTGTGCTCAAAGTTATTGACAATTCTGCAAACTGTTGAATTTAATTAGGGACATCTTTTGCTTTTAAGTGGCTGTTTATCTGTGGCAATAGTAAAGCAAAGGCAGATCCATATCTAGAAAACCTGTTGTTCTCTTGTCGTTGAGGGAAGGGAATGAGAGCAATGCAACAGGTCTGATTGCACACAGCAGGCACAATAGTTTGAAACAGAAGTCTTAAAGGAATTAGATAGTACAAAAAAAAACATCAAGAGACTTTGTTCATAAACTAACCTAAGAAATTGAATGGAGGTGTAAATATCCATTGTGTATTTCCAAAGATTGCCTTAAAAAAACTGTTGAAAGAGTGTTTCCTATCAAAATCAATTTCATTTTACCCTCATTGCTGTTTTGGAGTCACTTTTTTTCCCAGAACCTTTACTATTCACAGCAGCTTGTGTCTCTCATTGCCATTCTCATCCTCCTGCTCATCTACAAGAGTCTTGGAGCAATGGGGCTGCAGCAACATCTCTGAATTTTGTGGATTTTGTAAAGGTCAAGAAAAAGATAAGTATTCCATTAGAGTTCTTACTAACATACATTATAACATATGATAAATGCTATTTGCACAGCAAAGAGTAACTAAAAGATAATGTTTATGCTTTCCCTCTTCCTCCAAGGAACATGTATTTGTTTATATAGTCTTTGAGATGAGTTCGCTTCATATTAGCATTTCATGTTCCCTCTGACTGATTCCTCTTTCAGTCTGAGTCAGTAGATGTGACCTTATGATGACATTTGCAGAGAGGCAGTGACTGAAGTAGCTGTACACTCTTCCAAAGCTCACTGGCAGGTCCAGTCCTGGCTGAGTCATCAGATACCTGAAATAGGGCTTAGGACTCTGGATACTGGGTGTTCCTCTTTGTGCTCCTGTCATATTTCCAGAGGAGTGAGGAGTACATTTTCATTGTATTCAAAAGGTAAAAATTTTCAGTGAGGAGCTGCTGTGCAGACGTGGAATTCATGCACAGAGCCACAGTCCACCGTGACTCGAGAGTGCGAGTCAGCAGCGGTTAGAGTGGGATAAATTCCTCCTGAAAAGGAAATAATGTTTTTAGTAGAGTGATCTCAATACACCTACATCTTCCCAGCACTGAAGCATTTAGGCAGCAGAGTCAGCAAGAAATACTGTATATTGCATTCCTAACCCCTCGACACGTGTAACATCCTGCACCTTTTCCCATACAAGTGCCTCTGGCTCCTTGCCTCTCTCAGGGTACTGTGGCCAAAGTAATCATTAGTTCTTGCAAAGGAAATTGAAACCATCTTCCCCTGTGGGAGTTTCTATCTTGCTATTTGAACATGGGTTGGATAGCAGGAGGCATGGGAGAGCTACTTTTGGTTCTGGTGTTTGTATTTAATCTCTGGGCGCATCTCATGGAAGTACAGCAATGCAAAGCTCTGCTCACTGCAATATGATGGCAAAAGGTACAGTGATGTGTGCCCTAGGTCTATGCTCTCAGTCAAATATGCCACCCATCAGGCTGTCTTTCTACAGTAAAAAAGTTCAGACGAGCTAGAAGTAGCAAGGGACCAGTTCCAGGTAACTGGTGCACAAAAGAGTATGCTGTTCTGTGGTAAAGTATTACAAGGATTTTCTGTCCAGGGACTGTTACTGTCACATCTAACCAGTATTCTCTGCTTTTCAGAACAGCCACCCATGAGCCAAATGTTTGGATGCAGTAGAGTTTGTCATTATTGGTAGATATAGGCTACAGACAATAATACAGTTTGTGATACTGTCCATTCTCACCCACTTTTTCATCGTGGCACATCTTATGGTAGGTCTGCATGCTGAACAAGTCTGTAACAAGTTCATCGGTCTCCCAGGAGGCAGAAATGAACTTTGTTTTTTTGCCAGCCTCATTTTCATGATTCAACTGTGCAGCTCAATAGAGCTGAGGGGCTTAGTAGAGCTGAAGGGCTACTTAATTCAACAAATGGAAGTAGAGACTCTGAACAAAAATGGACGAAATATTAAATGTGCTTTGCCAACATGGCTTCTGTTGGCTATTTTGAGAAAACATAAAGAATAAAGCAGATCTAGCAGTTCATTTCACCATTTGTTATTTTCATGTGTTTATTCTTCCTTGTCTTCTCTCAGATTCAACTCTCCTGTACTGTGCCCTGTTTGTGAGACCCTAGCTGACTCCTCCATGAGTTGGCTATTTCCATCATTGTCTATTTAAAGAGAAAGCAAACAGATATAATACGCAGTGTCTGAGTTTGAAACCTGTCCCAGAAAATAGTGTAAATTTATGTATTTATTTTTGCAGGTGATTCTTTGTAATATCTTGGAATGTCCTGGGGTTAATCTGAAAATGCAGATCTATAACTGCGCATGCCTCAGGGGAAATATTAGCAAATATGATGCAATGCTAATAAATCATAATGATTGTTATTATTATGCTCTGGATGTGTTGCAATAAAGCCACAACATTGTTTTACTGGAAAAAAAATAACCCCCCAAATGTATGATTTCATTCCTGTATAGCAATGTTTCTGCAATTAATATTTCAAACTTCTATGAGGTCTTCCTCTGAGAATACCAAAGTATTTCACAGATACTAATTAAATATGGTCTTATTTGGCAATATTTATCCGTATAAGTAGTCTTGTTGGCTTCCCATCTGCAAGAAATTTTGGACTCTTCTCTAAAGCTAACGCATTTGACTATTTCTACTTCACTAATGTATAGAACGAGAGTGAAATGATTTATTCAGGACAAAAGGGAGAGTTAGTGGTATCTGAATATAGATCTTCTGAAGCATAGTCCTGTGCTTTGATTGGAAAATGGTACAGCAGCATTCACAGGAGCTCCAAATACATCAAAGGGCTTTGCAAGGAAACCCAGGAATGTGGGAGGGAAGAGAATGGCAGTGTGCTTGCTGTGAATGGCATGGGGAGCCACCTGCAATGTTCATAGCTGATGGGACCTTGAGCCTCTGTATTTTTTTCCTAATCAAACAGTCCTTCGCAGAAGACACAGGCACCCGTGCTTTTGCCAAGCATGAATCTGCATCACATTATTGGTGTTTTTTCCTTGAGTTAAGTGTGACATCAAGCAGCCAGTGAGAGTGCCAATGGTGTGGATCCAATGAGAGACTGCCAAAAGGCAAACAGAAAGATTAAATATGGGAGATAGTCACTCTTGGTTTTAAGCTGAGGCCAGTTACAATCTTAGAGTAATATCGTGGAAGAAAAAAGTGCTGGATGTTGTTTAAAAATCAGGGAGAGTTGGCTATCTTGTCAAGGGTGTAAGAGTTTTACACCGTCTTGGTGATGACATCCAAGGCTCCTTTGCCTGCCACAGTAACTGCTGAATGTACTTAGGTAAATGATAAAACAACAGCCCTAGCACTAGTTATGAGGGGCAGATGGTTTTGCAGGCAGCAGGGAAGGGGGACATGTCATGCTGGAGCAAGCTGAATCAAGGAGCAAAAAGGGAATGATGCTGGTCCTGAAAGACTCTACAAATGAGGCAGGTGAGTTGGAAGGAATCACATATTAGTGGATGATATAGTCTTGCTAAATTGGTTCCCTTCAAGATTACTCTTGCTAAGCCTTAGACAGGGATGTTTAGGCACTGACAGGGTGAGTACATCTAGCCTGAGGCTCGACAAGGTACTCAGAAAGGAAACCAGACCTGTTGTAATCTACCTTTATTCTCTTTATGTGCAATGTTTGTCCACAGCAGTGGCGAAGCAGGAGCTGAAAGAAAAAGCATAAGCATCATTTTGATGCTGTATTATAATTTCCCTTCATTCATGGTATTAGCTGGACAAATACATAGAAACCTTCCAAATTGAGTATTATCCCCATGTTCCACCTAATTCAAGTGTTAGTTCTCCCGTGTGTGCCTGACTGATTTCTTCTAGCTCATCTCTGGATCAGTGCAATCTCTTCCTTGGCCAGCTTGCCCTCTGCCAGATGTGGGGAAGACGGCTACCACTCAACATTTATGGCCTCAAGGAGGCTGTGAAAGGGTCTGTCATTCAGAGAGCAGTTCTTTCCCACTAATGAGGTCTTACAAATACTAGTTGGAACAGGTTCACAGCTGCTTTTGTCATCTTTTGGAATCCTGAAGCCTCAAACTTGCAGTCTTAAAAATACACGAACCCCTATAAAACATCAATAAATACCCATGTAATGTTTGGCTGCTTTGTTTAACAAGCAGCAGCTATAAGAAACGTAAATAGAGTTCCCTTCTCCCTAAGTAAATAAAACTCTCCAGGACAACATATTTTACTTCAAAATTATACAGCAACTTTTTTTTCTTCTTCTTTAGGTTCCAGAAACATGTCCATATATGGTCTACTTGTCAGAGACAATAAATAATGATGTAATAGAAAGGTCAACTTTGTGTCGTTTAGCTACAGGATGCTTGATGAAGTGAAGTTTTTCAGATAATGTAACAAAGAAGAGCTTTAGGATGGGTAAAAGTTTCTGCCGTTCATCTTTGAACAGGAAATCTGAGATTCGGAACAACTTATATTTTGGCTTGTATTCGCTGATCATGGGGTGATCCAGAAATAAACTCCAGGCTTCAAAGAGAGAGTGTTTCAAAGCTGTCCTGCAGTTGATCGAAACTTCCAGGCAAAGCAGGGAGATGAATACCAGCAAGGATTTTCTGAATTAAGACTTAATCAAGGAGATAACCCATTTCAACAGTATTATTATCCTTTTATTTCAAACCAAAAAGGTAATGCAAATATGCATGCTTTGAATTTGTTTATCATTTTCAATCTGTCATTTTGTAATGTCTATGCAAATACTTACTCCTATAGCAGTTTGTAACCTAACACTGTCTTGGAAGTGTTTGTGGTTTGCTTTTGTTTTGTTCTGTTTTCTTCTCAAAAAAAACATAAAACACTCGCTGGTGTTAAGTAGAACTGTAGCTCAGTCATTTCCTTATTTTTCTTACACTTGCAGGTGATGCTTTTATCTTTGTCCCTAGAACAGCTTGTTCAGAAATAATTGTTGCAGTTACAACATGCTACGGTATAATGTAGTGTGAAGGAAAATATTACATCAGCAAATTATTTCTTTTGTTTATAAATTTCCAGTTAGTATAACGTGAAGCTAATATTGCACTGATCGCTGTGTGAATGAAAGCTTTCTGAGAAATAAAAGCTTGTGGGTCTGTGCATTTCCAGAAAAGAATTTTCACAGAATCAGGATTTGATGGCATCATAACATATGCCAGACGGATAGGTGACCTGTTTTGACAGCTGGGAATGGACAAGGGGGTTTGTTTGCGTGGAGGATTCCTTTGGGGAGCCTGGCTTTGGTCCTTCAGCACTGGGCTAGAACTTGAGCAGTGTGCATAAGCTGTCATTACGAAGTATGTTTGCCTGTTGCCACAGCAGGACAGCATGAGGTATCGTTCTTCTGCTGTCGCAGCTCTGGCAGATCTGATGGGCACTGAAATCTTTCTGGGTTTCTTACGAAACCATTTGCTTCCTGGTAGTAGTTATCTAATATAATATCCTTGGGGAGCTGGAAAGATTTATCTGAGAACTGAATTAGAATACAGCAAAAATGTGAGTATGTAAGTGCTGTAAATTGGTCTAGTTTCCATTGCCAGCAGATGACCTGTCCTGAAAGGTGCCACAGTAAGAGCTGAGGTGGAGAGCTGGTTTGCTGTGAAGACTTCCCCTCGTGTTTACCTTCCCCTGAGCATGCTCCGGCTGCTTTTAGAAGTAAAAGCAAACACAAGGAAAGGCAAACACCTACCTGCAGAAGCTGGGGCTTAGTCCTTCCTTGCAAAAAGCAAAATGAGCAAGCTGCTCCTCTCTCTTTTGCAACCTCCAAAGACTTAGGGTTTTTTTAGAAATGTGGTTTATCACACCCTGAGCCATAAATACTGAGGTCTTGTATTGAGTTACAAGCTGACTGGGGTAAACTCACTGCAAAGGCAGGCAAAGTCCCCTCTCCGCTCCCTTAATGACCTTGTCACTCACCTGCCACCCTCTGCTGACAGCAATAAATAATTCTGCTAATTCTGCTGCCTGGCATCTATTGAAGGAGGACAGGCAGCCTTGCTAAGCTTTTCTTTAAGGAAGTGCTATCAATGGGGACCAGTTGTTTCAGATGCTAATGTACTGAATCGAGCGGTTCTGCATGTTCAAAGCCAGTTGTAATCCTTGTTGTTTATTTACGTTGCATCAGGGATCAGAGGCCGGTTCTCCCAAACACTACATGTTGACAGAGCTTGCAGTCCAAATACAATGGCAACCTAATTGTGTTTGTCTGTGGCTCTTGCCATAATTTGAGTGATTACTAGGAGTCACCCCGGTGAGTAGTACCTTTGGTTTCAGGGATCTGCCAGGTACAGCTGCTCATTAATGCAAGGCAAAGCCTCACAGCCTGGCCCTGGCACAAGCATTTCTAATTTCTAATTTCTAATCTTATCTTCCAGTCACTGGATGCAGCTAAATTACCTCTGAATGCCACAGGCCTGATTTCTACAGCTAACTAAACAAACTCTTGCTAAAACTGACATAGCAAAACTAAGAATCAGGATCAGGCCCTATGTGGAAGTGACGATAAACTTAGATCCAGAAGATTCTGTCAGACCGAGCTATTAAATGACAGGCAGGCAGCAGTATCCTAAGACATGTTTCTGCCAAGAAAGATCACTAGTAAAGGCTTTCAGATCTGAAGGTAAAGTGATTTCTAAGGAATAGCAAGGGCACTAAGCCCACACGTTCTGCTCTTACAGTAGATGCACTGCTATGTGTTATCTGCGTGTAAGGACAGGCTCTTGGGCTGCCAGAAGAATACAGAGGACAGACAAATATCAAACCCTTCCCCAAAAATCTGAAGTTATGGTGAACAGTAAACCCAGCATTTAACATATAAATCTTATTCCAACACTTTAAACCTACAGCAAGCAGGCTTAGAGTGAGTAAATAGATTCAAACTGCACTTTGGCCAGATCTTACTTACCCAAGCTGGGTTCAATCATTCCTAGAAACAACGATTGATTTTCTTTTTTTTTTTTCACACCTTTGTTACAGAAGGTGGAAAATATTTAGCTTACAGCCCATTACTGTAGTAGGGTTTGGTAAGGCTGTGGTTAGTACTTCACCAGGCGGTAACAGCCCTGCTGCGTCAGCTGAGCCAGGGTGGGTCGGGTTGGTTGCAGCTGTGCCAGGTGTTGCCACCGTGCTCAGCCCCAGTGAAAAAGGTTCAGCTGACGCAGGCTGTGTTGCGTCAGCCTCCAGCCGAGGCCAGGCACTCAGCCTGTTGCTGCAGCTCAGCTGGCTCACTGTGGCTTGCTACAGAAATAACCTGAGCCCTGTGGCTCAGCAGCTTCAAATAAAAGCATCTCCAGGTGGGAGGAGAGGGTGGTGGCTCTGCTCTGTTTCACTCGGTGCCGTCGCACTGGGAGCTGTAGGGAGAAGGCGTGCGTTGTGCCTCCTGCCAAACTGTCGGACCACACAGGCTGGTCTGAGCAAGGGGAAGCAGGCAGCGGGATGCAAGAACGGCTTCAGGCCCAACTAGAATAGTCTCTATAAAGGCTTCAGGACAGCCAATGGTGTCCCTGCTTGTTAGGATGGGCTCAAAAGCTGCTGCAGCCCCAGAGTATGACCCTTACACCTTCATCAGGGTTGTGTCAGTTAGGTGAGCAGAGCTGAAAGCTTTCTCTGTTTTGGGCCCTGCAAAGTTTCTTCATGCATGATGAGTCAGTGGTGGGAGCTGCAGCCAACACTGCTGTCTCTGCACTCCCTGGGACTCCAGTCAAAATATTTAGATTAGTGAAGATCACCAACAGGCAAGGGGGGTTCTCCTTTTTCTCTGCTAGTGGCTGAGACCCAGTTAACCCATGCAAAGAAAAAGAGGGTGAAATAGAAAGCGATCCTCAAACTCAAAATCTTCCTTTTCCCTCCCCATGCTCTAATGAGGTGTGAAACAAAAGAAGGATGGAGGGGAAAAATGATCTTTATACCTAGATCCATTGGGGGTTTAGTGAGGCACCTATATCTGTTAGCTCCTCTGTGCCAGAGTGTGGAGTTGCATTGGCAGTAGTCTCCTGGACTTTCCTCAAAGCCCTGAATCATAGAATCATAGAATGGTTAAGGTTGGAATGGACCTTGAAGATCATCTAGTTCCAACCCCCTGCTGTGGGCAGGAACACCTCCCACAGACCAGGTTGCTCAAAGCCCCATCCAACCTGGCCTGGAACACTCCCAGGGATGGGGCATCCACAGCCTCCTTGGGCAACCTGTTCCAGTGCTTCACCACTCTCATGGTGAAGAATTTCTTCCTAATATCTAATATAAATCTACCCTTTTGCAGTTTCAGGCCATTGCCTCTTGTCCTATCACTACAGGCCCTTGTAAGAAGCCCTTTCCCAGCTTTCCCAGCTCCCTCAGTCTATCTTCATAGCAGAGGTTCTCCAGCCCTCTGGACCTGCTCCAGCAGATCTATGTCCTTTTTGTACTGTGGGCTCAGAACTCGATGCAGCATTCCAGGTGGGGCCTCACCAGAGCAGAGGAGAGGGGGAAAATCACCTCCCTTGACCTGCTGACTCTTTTTGATGCAGCCCAGGACAAGGTTCGCTTTTTGGGCTCCAGGTTCACACTGCCAGCTCATGTTGAGCCTCTCATCAACTGACACGCCCAAGTCCTTCTCCTCAGGGCTGCTCCCAATCTGTTCTCCACCCAACCTATATTTGTTCTTGGGATTGCCTCGACTCAAGTGCAGGACCTTACACTTGGCCTTGTTGAACTTCATGAGGTTGGCACGATCCCACCTCTCAAGCCTGCCCAGGTCCCTCTGGATGGCCTCCCTTCCCTCCAGCGTGTCGACCACTCCACCCAGTTTGCTGATGTCGGCAAAACTGCTGAGGGAGCACACTATCCCATTGTCCACGAAGGGACTCTGACACCCAGATCAGAAGCACGATTAGGCTGGATCCACTGTCTGCTCTGCCTCTTGTGCCGTCAGGATGCCAGTGGTGGAACTGGGGAGGATAAAGAGGAAGGATCTGTGTCCCAGGCTCCAGTGGTGCAGTTTCCCCTCAGAGAGGAGCAGTTTCATCTCCACTCTTGCATCCTCCAAAGAGTCATTGTGCCTCACCTCTATCAGGAGCTTACGATCAGGTCCTGCCCTCTCCACTGGCTGCTAGTTTAAGCCTCTGAGTCACCATCGGGGCCAGGCCCCTACATTTAGGCATTGCGGTGCTCGGTGCTGCAGACAAGCCCTCTGACTCCAGCCCGTGGATTTGACACATCTGCAGCGCACCAGTTACTAAGTGAGTACCTAGGCTGACAGACGATGAAAGTGCTGCCCAGCACGCCAGGAGTTGAACAATCCAAGCAGCAGCAGAAGCTGTTGGGAAAAAATGCTGTATCATGGTTCTTGGCCAGCCACTGGCTGGAGCCTAGCCAAGGAGAGGTACAGGAGCAGCTGGGGCATGGGGTGGGCAGTGGCTCCGTGTGGGAGCCATCAGGGTTTTGATGCCTGGGCTTGGTTCCTCGGGACAGCAAGGGTCATAGCAGAGCTGAGGCACACCAGCTCTCACTGGAGAAGGTAACTGAGATATCTGGCTGAAAAATTAAAAAAAAAAAACACATAAAAATTGGGTTGCATTATTTACAACAACAGAAGGTTTTATTTTGGCAGTTTTCATGGCTGTAAAATGCATCCTTTGCTCTTGAAAGTCATAATGTCAAGCTGAAATCTGCTGGGCTTCCCTTTTTGCTGAACTCTTCCCACTTCTTCTGGGATGTGCTTGGAGCCTGAGGTGGGTATTGATGTGGAAGATAGCACCATTTCTGAAGTGAAAATCTCAAATCCAAGATTTTAAGTTATTTGGGGCTTAATCCAAGCTCTTACAATTTCTTCCAACTGCATGAATCTTTTATTTTTTGTAATTATGATTAAAGAAGCAAACATATTGTCTCAACATGCATAGAAATGGCTCTGTTGCCATTTAGGGAGCTACCATTTCTTCCAGGTCAAGACTGTCTCTTGGCTGTGCGCACAACAGCAAGGACCACTAAGGCAGGGCCATTTCCTGGTGTGAAGTTCACAGCATGCTGGATCCCACTGTCATAAACACGTGGGTGGCCAGTCCCCAGAAATCCAGTCTGTCCCAGGCACTGGGTGAGCAGGGGCAGAGCCTAATCTGCTGGAGAGAGCAGCTGCACAGCGAAGCAGACCTGAAGGCTTCACTCTGTCAGCCGTGCTGGTGTGGCAGAAGGCAGATCCTGAGCAGCTGGAGACTGGGTGGCTCTGCCATCCTCATGCACGTGGCTCTGACGGGTGGCCTGGCTCAGCAGGACTCACGGCTAGGCAGGGCAGGGCTGTGTGGAGCTGGAGACCAGCCATGCTGTGGTGTCTCTGGGACAGGGACTGACATCCCCTCACCTCTCTGCACCTGGGGCACATGCCTCCACAGTCCCCTTCTGCTGGCTCCCTGTCCTGTCCTCCCTTGCCCTGTCCATGTCCTCCTGGGAAATATATACTGGCTGCTCCTCATCCCAGTGTTCTTCTTTATTTTACATACTTCTCAGTGCTTATAAAAGCAAACCTATTCCCCCTTGGCTCTCATTTTCTTTAAAGAGGCAAGCTTTTCCATCTCCTCCCATGAAATAAGCCCTTGGCTGCTGAACACCAGTGGTCAGAGTGCTCTGAATGAGATCCTGCTAGAGCAGTGTACTATTCATGGCATTAGTACTTTTTTATCACTGCTGGAAGTACCACAGTACTTTTGGATTGTCTTTGCCTTTTTTGAGTCGGCTCTGCGGTGATGGTTCAGTCATTCTGTGATTGCTGAGTGTGCCCTGATGTTTTCCCCTTCTCTCATTTCCAGCTCTCAGCCACCAGTTTTTAGAAGACAGCCTGACCACAAGTCTTAAAGCTCATGACCTTGAACTTTGTTCTGTGAAAAGTAAAAAAATCAGAAGTGGAACTGAGCTCTCCTAGCTGAGTGAAACAAAGAAAGTCATCTCAAAGAATAGCTTTGCACTTTTTTTCAAGAGATCCCCAGGCTGAAAAAATTACTCCATATGGTCTCTAGACACTTTGGAGGGGAAAAGTTGCCCTTGCAGAAAACCAGCAAACAGAAAACCCTCTTCCCTTACTTTTCTGCACTTAGAGTAAGAAATAAAACAAAGCAAAACAAACAAACAAACAAAAACAACAAAAGAGATATCCACCAGTGTTCTAAAGAAATTAATTTCAAAGCTGTATCTCTTTAATCTGAAGGGGATTTCCTTTACCTATTTTCTCCTGAGCTATGGTAACCAGAAGTATATCAAAATCTTCCTTACTTTCAGCAGCTCCCTTCCCTTTTTTGAACACCAGCTAAACAGTTACTTTTGTGTGATAGTAAGTAGTTCTTTCAGTTCACATGCAGATTTTAGCTGATAATGTCCTCTCCCTAGTGAAGTATTTCTGAAGAGCTTTCTAGTGGGTCTAATCAAAAGGCAGAGCTGAACAACAGCACAAGATAGCCAAGTTCTTTTCTTTCATTTTCCAGATTTTGATGATCACATTTTCCTTTTACAGGAAAGCAACAACAACAACAAAATTTAAAAATGGCTACAACAGCAGCAAATACTCAAAGACAAACGATAGGCTGTGAGGAATACAGTCTGTACAGCAGCTTGAGTGAAGACGAGCTTATAAAGATGGCCATCCAGCAGAGCTTGGAGGAGGACCCCGCGGGCCAGGCAGCTGCCCAGAGCCACCAAAAGTCGATGGTGGCAGGTCCCAGTGAGGCGGCTGCCCCCAGCCGTGCCAGCAGCCACAACCCACCCTACCGCATCTACCCTTGGCAAAGGTGAGTGAGAGCCAGCCTGAGCTGTGCCAGCCCAACAAACAACCTGCCTGGGAAGAGAAAAACAGCTTCCCCTGCCAAAACACGTGCTTTCTAATTAGCTTCACCAAGCGGCTGCTCTGCGAGTCTGTCATTAGCTTGAAAGCCAGAGTCTGCTCTAAGTCTGATGAGGTCAACAATTTACAGCCTCACAGCAAAATGAGACTTTGCTTGATGTTGTCTGGTTTAAGCAACAATAAAAAGTAAGAAAAGGGGCACTGCTACAAGCTTTTCTGAGTGACAGAAAGCCTCCTGAAGCCAGGGTTTCCTTCCCCTCTAGGGATCTCTAAGCTGAGTTTAGGTTTCACCAGAGAGGTAGCACAGCACTTGTAATGGGAAAACATAGGAGAGAGGCCAAAAATAGGTGTATAAACCAGTGTGAGCCAGCTATCTTTTAGATACTTTAAAGGATGTAGTTACTTCAGATCAAAGCCTGACCTCAAGCACATCACTCTTAGCAAACAGCAGCTCCAGACACCAAAGGATGGAGGCACCCTGCTCCCCTGCGATGCTGAGCTGTGGGTTACAGAGACTTGCTGACTGTTTCAATCCTAGACATTGTTCTCCTTTCAGTTTTTAAAAAGTAGACTTCTCAAGGGGGAGAGAAGAAGTTACAAATCCACCCCAAAGCCAAGGAAAATTATTCTCTTAAACTAATTTTTTTAAAATAGACTGGAAGTAACTGAAGTTTTATTCCTCCTCCTTTCTCATAATCTCCACAATCCTGTTACGCCCCACTCATTACCACCTGTGATTTTGTGGTTTCCAAGGCTGGGAAACTGGGGACAATTTGACAAGCAGTATGTGTGTTTCATAGCTGTGGAATTGGGATGCTGTGCAACAGGCTGTCCTGCTCCCACCAAAGGTCATGGCTTCTCGGTGTCATTACTGTGCACTTGGGCTGTCATCTCTGCCATGGCGACCCAATGTGGGGCAGAATCAGGGTTTCTCTGGCCATTTGGTCCTTGTCCTCCTTGGGGGTCCTTGGACACCTGCTATTTTGGCAAAAGGCAGCATCTGCAGTTCTGTGCCTTAACCTGTCCCGCCTCTGCCTTAGCCCAGCACCTTTTGACATCCCACTGAAGGGAAACACTTTGCAGCTTGTAGGTCCAGATCTGTAGCATTGCTGAACTCTTCTGCCACCTGGTAGAGCCGTGCTGGAAACGAAGCCGGCCCCCAGGGGCCCTGGGTCCTCCTCCGCCTCTGATCTGATTATGTGACACTTCAGAGGTGGCAAATGTCACCTCACCTCACCTCCTGCCCACTTCCTGTGTGGTGGTGGTAGGGTTAAACTCACTGTTGTCTTATATGGTCATTTGAATCCCCTGATGCTTCCTCAGAGGGCCAAAAATAATCTCGAGCTGAGCGAGCAGCTGAATCCAGAGCAGAGCAAGCTGTGGCCATCTGCTTTTATTCAAAGCCCTGACCAGCCGGCTTTCTCAATCCGTCTCTGTGGATGTGTGTCTCTGTTTCTGCATCAACATGACCTGTTTCTCCTATTCGGAGTATTTCTCTTTATTTCATTCATGTCATCGCCACTCCAGATTGGCGGCCCAGCCGAGGGGCCGTGCTCAGCCGTCCAGCTCGGGGGCAGCCTGGGGGGTCAGACGAAGGTACGACGGCAGCCTGTTCAGCACATCCCAGCCCATGTAAGTGCCTCCCTTTCCCTCTCCCGCGGTCAAAACAAGCCTTGCTACCCACTCTCTCCCTGAGCCAGCTGGGTGGCGATGGTGTCTGGTGGGGGGATATGGTGGTGTTTATCTGGAGGAGGTCTTGCTGGTACCTGCACTGCACCCTTGTTGCCTTCCTGCTCTTTCTTCCAACCTCACAGCTGCCCCAGACCATGCCCAGGCCCTTGTGGGAGACCCAACTCAAAACCCTTTGTTCTCTTCTCCTTCTTCATCCATCTCCATCCCTCCGGTGCATGTGCCCTGAGGGCTCTGGGTCATTTGGTAGTTCTGAGGTGACAAGGACAGCAGGGAAGGGATGCCTGTGCTGTGATTTGTTTATATAGATTGCCACCCATATCCACACAGCAGATGTGGCAGGCAGGTGCTGATAGTAACGACATTGATATTAAGTTCATGGTTCAATGCTGGGGAAGAGTGTGAAAAAATAACATTTTGTCACAGTATGTAAACAGGGTAAGAAAATCCACTCCTTCAGAGTAACTATTTTAGAAATGCCCCTAAGATGTTCCCAGCAATACCTGCACTGTCCTGCCACACTGAGGAGGGCTGCTAGGGAGTCATACTATGTCTCACCTGCCCCAGGAGGAAACCAGCTTGACTGACTTTGGTCCTCCTGGCTACATTTTGCTGTTGGCAGAGACAGTAAATAAGATTAGGTGACCACAGTCATGGATGAGGAAACCAGACAGGTAGGGATATGACCTGAGCTCTGCCTCAGTGCCTGTATGTAGTGGAAACATCTGGACCATGAGAGGTTTACTACAACTCTCTGCAGGGCAGAGTAGATGCATGCACCTGCCTTTAGCTGTCAGATGAAGAAAGTATTGCAGGCAATACTTCTCTGTGTCCTGCAGAAGACTCTCCCCTACCTTTTTATCTACCCAGTTCACAACCAATTTATTTTATCCTTCTTACCAGTCCCTCCCTGGATGCATGGTTGCTGTGACTACCCCTCCACCACTCTTCTTCCTTTCACACCTGACCCAGCTCTACAATCTCCCTCATGTCACCCCACACTCTGGCTGTTCCAGGCTCTATCCCTGGCTCTCCATTGACATTGCCCTCCCTGACATTGTGAAAACCTTTTTTTTGCTGAAACATGAAGGCTTTTCTCACTCCTGTCACCTGCATGCTCCCCTTGACAACAGTGAGATTGTATCCTCTCATTAAGTGCTCTGCACACCTTGCATGCCTCTGCTGCTCTGGTTGAATGCCTGGACTGCAGGCTTTTCTTCTTCACCAAATAGCTCAACAGAGTTCAGTTCACAAGAAGGCTGGGGTGAGGCCAGTAAGCTAGCCCTCCTCTGCTCCCAGGTGAGAGCAAAAATGTGGCTGAGACACCACAGGAGGACATGATAGCATGACTGTTTTATAGCCCTGGTTTCAAAGCCAGGCAGGAACGATAGCTGGCTTCACTTGGGGAGGTGTTCTTTCATGCTGCCTGCATCTCACCAGGCTGCCAGGAAAAGAAGGAGCTTCCTGAACCTTTCTGTACTCTTCTGAAACTCTTGTGCAGCATTCTGAATTGACCGCACCATACACCTCATCTGCAATGAGTATTTATTACCCTGGCTATTGGCCTTTGAAACACAATAATTCTTCTGAGTCACCTCTAAGGTTAAGATTTCATCAGATCCTCAGGCTTCCTCCGTAGTTGTAAAACTTGTTTTTTCTATATCTGACGAAATCTAAGCAGCAGAATGCAGTTTTTATAACAGCCAACTCTGAGCCAGGCGGAAAACAAGGATTTCACATAGAGATTCATTAAACTTTCTGTACTGATCTGGAATTTGCTTGGCTAAAGCATCCAGAGCCTGGTCCAGCAAACCCCCTCGTTTTACTCAGGAATCATTTAAGGTCAACAGCCCTGGGAGACATTTGCTTCACTCAACATCTGAGGGCTTAAGCAGAATAGTAACCAATTCTTCACACATTTTTAACCCTACCACAGATCCTAAGTACCCTCTGCTCTCACTGAAGTCTCAGCTAATATGATTCACTCTGCATCTGCTGTGTGCCAGCCTCGCGCACAGACTCCTGCCGTGGCCCACCTGGCCTGCAGTAACTCACTGGACGTTGGTAACTCCATCGTGTGCCCAAATCCCGAGGTCACAGTGAGTAGCCCCACACGTGTAACATGAGCCTTTGCACAAAACAACAGATGGTTCCAGCAGCCCTGTGCCAGAGACTTTTAAAAGATGAAGATCCCCCACCTCTGCCTCTTCTCCCAGCCAAATGCACCAATAAGTCACTCTTAACTGCTTTCAACAAAATGCTCAATTTCAAACACCTATATAAAAACCTAGCAGTTTTAGGTCTAGTCCCCAAGGTACTTCAAATAGTAGGGAGATACAGCAATGTCCCTGGCTTCTCAGCCCAGCAGTTATCAGAAGGTCAGTCGATCCCTCCTGGGTGGGCTGTAGCCAGGAAGGCAGCTGCCTGCCCTAGCTGTTATCTCCTCAGGCAAAATGCCTGAATTTCTGTTCCATATCTCCCCCCATTCCAGTGTTGCTATTTTGGTGACTCTACTGTCCTGAGATCACTGCTTCCAGCTATAGAGAAGGAGCAAGTGGCACTCAGTCCTTTTTCACTTGGGAAATGGTATCTTCTCTCATTCCTTGGCACATGTGTTGTATTCACCTGTTCTGCTCCAAGCCCTGAGCTTATCCTCAGAGAAGCAGCTTGGTGACTTTTCTTTTGGAGCTAGTATCAGTGTTTATGGCAAAGACTGGGTACCTCTGGGCAAGCTGAAATTAATGATGCCTCCATGAGTTTCAGGCTCTTGGTCTGTCCAGCCTCTGCAAGGCAATGAATTCCAGCGCTACTTCTGCAACTTGCACTAAATGCAGAGGTTGTGCTTTTTAAGGACTCCTGTCCTGAACTGCCCATGCCTATGATCTCACTCTGCCGTGGCACTTTAGACTTCCTGCCATAACCAGAGTTTCTGGGTTTTCCCATCATTACTGCCCTGCATGACTTTCATCACACACTGTGTTCTTACTCTGGTGATGCTAACAGTCTCTCTGAGACATGCACTTCCCCCTTCAATCTTTCCACCTTCAAGGCTGCAAGAGTTTACCCTCAGAGTTAGTTCAGACCCCAAACTCTCTTATGTTTTCAACATCCTCTTGTTCTCTGTGTCTGAAAATATAGCCCATGTTCATTTTTTGCAAGTCCCCATTAGAACTGGAAAAATGCCTCTTCCTTTCCAGTGTTTGCTGCCCTGGAGCTTAGCCCTTTCGTGCCTCAGAATAAGAAACCAGCAGCTGCCTTCTCCCAGCATAGCTCGGCAGGAGCACGAGCAGACACTAGCGCTGGAAGGCACAACACACCACCATGCAGAGCTGCTCTCTGCCAAAGGCAAGGATCCTGCCTGCATTGGCTGCAGGGTACCAGCTCCCCATCTCTGGCAGGGAGGCAGGTGCCTCTGCAGGCACTGCTGATGGCTGGGACGGTGACCATCAGGCAGGACGGTGACCATCAGGCAGTGCTGTGTGACTCTCACTGTGCGGGAAGTCCCACAGCAGCTCTCGTTGCAGAAGGATTGGTGTGCCCAGGTCAGCGGTGCTCTGCGATTGCTCTTAGAGAGCTTGGAGACATGGGTTGCTGCCCAAACCGTGCAGAATGTGTGCTTGGCAAAGGCGAGGCTTGTCAGAGCAAAGCTTGCTTGTAGGCTGCTCATTGTGTCTCACTTCTGGGTGGTGTGGAGCACACTGTGAATAGCGAGCTGCTTCTTGAAACTTTCAGAATTAGGTAGCACCAAAAAAAGATGACGGTTTGTTGTTTGTTTGGTTTTTTCCTCTGGTAAACACTGAAATACTACTTTGAACACTTTTCAGTGATTCTACACATTTCAATGACTTTCTACTCCAAAGAGGCTTTCAAATATTCCCTCCCTAATATTTTTTCATTCCTTTTACTCCTTATGCCTAGAAGCTACTTGTCCCTCTGGAGCCTGACAGAAGTTTGTTGGGTTCAGATTACCAGAACATGAACTACTTCACAGTTTGGCACCAGATCCCAGTTTTGGTTCCAGAGGTGTTACTGCAAAAAACTTCTCAGTAATTAAGGAAGCAGTAATCAAGTTTTAATCTTGTTTTAAAGAGAACTTGACCCTGTAGTGGCAGCAATCAAGGATGGAGATGAAAAAGCAGTATTCAACATGATGAAATCAGGAAAAGACCTTTCTGAACCTAATAAGGATGGCTGGATACCCCTCCATGAAGCTGCATACTACGGCCAAGTGGGTTGCCTGAGCCTGTTGCAAAAAGGTCAGTGAAGTTATAACTAATCAGTTACAAAAGGGTGAAGTATATAAACAAACTAAAAAGCAGAATTAGTAGCAGTACAATCCTGATCTGGTACTGCATATGAAGCTTTTGTCCAGCCTCTCTGAGTGTATAGGAATTTAACCTTATCTTTGAGAATAGGTTTCCAGACTGAAGTCTCTAAAAGTTAGGATCTTCGTGAGAAAGTGGTATCTGGATAGATCTTGCCAAGCCCTGGATTTCTCACAATAAAGCCTTGTAGATGAGCTCTCGGCTGTTGTGAGCTGCCTAGCTGCCACAGCTGACAGCAATTACCCCACTTCCCTGTAGCTGGAGATCCAGCCCAGGGGTTCTTTGTTGGTGCTTGAAGGTGGTTAAATACCATGGTTTGTTTTCAAACTGCTACTGCAGAGCAGATACTCAGGAGTTTTCTGCATCACTAGTGGCATAGCTGAACATGATAGTGACTAATTTAGATATGTAATCTGAGTTATAGTAACTTTAGAGTGTATCCTTAACTTAATTTGCTCATGGAAAAGAGAATAAATGAATGACAAAATCTCACCTAAGCTCCAAGATGAGTTTGAAAGGCGATGCTGCTGCAGATACTTGTGCACTACATGCCACAATGACTTTGGGCTTGCCATTTCTTCGCAGCGTACCCTGGCACAATTGACCAGCGCACCCTCAATGAGGAGACGGCTCTCTACCTGGCCACCAGCCGGGGCAACCTAGACTGCCTGCTCACCTTGCTGCAGGCTGGGGCCGAGCCTGACATCTCCAACAAGGCCAGAGAAACGCCGCTCTACAAAGGTGAGTGACTGCTTTTCCAGGGATGCTGAGGTCCACCAAGGCAAAGCTGAAGGATCAGCTTTGTGATGCAGGGCTGTAAGTCAGTGATTATCTCCCATTTTTCTACCTCCCTCCAGCAGTCCTCTTTCTCTTCCATCTGACCTGTTATGCCATGGCTGCTCTTCTCACCTACCTCAGAGACAGGATGAGTGGCTGCCGTGCAGGTTGCCATGTGGTGCGGAGGGTGGAGGTGTAATGCTTAGAGGAGCCTTAAGCACAATGTCCCAGTCTTATGGAAAAACTGGATAGTGCAGGAACATGTATGCGTTTCTGGGCAGTAGGACCTAAGTAGCTGTTGGATGTCGACTACAGTAATTGTAGACATGCCAATGATTCATATACTGTGTGGGCCAGTGTAGGCTCTGTGCCATGGGAGATGCATAAAGTTATAAACAATCCAGTGAGGTAATGAAGTGTGTAACATGAACATATTACTTCACTGCTGGTCAGAGAGAACACTTCTTTTAGCAGAACAGCATTACATCCATGATATCACAACGATTCAGAGAAAGAGATGATCTCTCACACCTTCATCTCCATCCCCCTTTGACTAAGTGCTCCTGCTCTGACTATTTTTAGCACTCTAAAACATTAAAAAGCACATACTACTGGTTAAAACAGTAATCTTGCCTCTAACTTTGGATGCTTGGCATTAAAGCTGCTAAGTTTAAAGTGTTTTAATTTAAAAACTTTTGAGATTCAAAAAGCAATGGGATAAATTGGTAGAATAAAAATCTACGAAATACTATTAATTATCAAGAAAATATCTTTCACTCAGGGTGGTCCTGAACCATAAACTGTTGCAGATTGAGAAAGAGCTGCTGACTCATGACATTGTTTTCTAAGGATCCTATTCTGGGTTGTGGTGGTTGGAGATTTTTTTATTTTCTTGTCCATCTTTATCTTCAGTCCAGAACAGCAAGATACAGAGTCAGTCTGCACAGAATTTGGAAAGGAAGTGTTCAGGTCATGGGACTTCTGTAACATGTTCATTCCTCATAAATTACCTCCTGCACCTTGTCACCTCCTTGTGTCACTGTGGTGTCCAACCTGTACAAATGTGCAGGACTTGTGCCAAGTCCTGCACAGGACACCTCTTCCAGGTCCCAGCTGATGATTGGCTTCACTGCCACATCCTTTACAAGCCCCAGACAGTGACATTTGGCAACAACCTTAGACCTCATTTTGACCTAGATGGATCTCTGGTCTTACTGTGGCCTAGTTCTATTATATTGCCTTATGCTACATGAAATGGATACCACAACACCCAGAATCTTTTCAAAAGCCTGTCCTAATCACATCCCTTTTTCCAAAACAGCTTGTGAGCGCAAAAATGCGGAGGCCGCAAGGCTGCTAGTACAGTACAATGCTGATACCAACCATCGTTGCAATCGAGGATGGACTGCTCTTCATGAGGCTGTCTCCCGAAATGACCTGGAGATTATTGATATCCTTCTGAAAGGAGGTGCCAAGATTGAGTCTGCAAATGCCTATGGGATCACTTCATTATTTGTGGCAGCTGAGAGTGGGCAGTTGGAAGCTTTGAGACACCTTGCAAAATGTGGTGAGTACGGTTGTTCTGTTGCATGTTTTTACTCATTTGGTTCTTAATATTTGAAAGTTCCCATTAATTCTCCCTAGCTGAGTTTTTCTGTCTCTGGGGACAAGGTCTAGCCTGCAGAGGTGCTGAAACCCTGTTGCTCCAGGTGGTTGAATTGTGTAGGATCTTCCAGCGAGTGTGGTTGAGGCATATGCACATCTTCAGCATTCATTCATGGTCACCTACTTTGGGAAGTAGTATGGTGCTCTCTAATTGCATTGCCTGGCAGCTTTGAAAACCCATATTGCTGCACACATGTAGCCTAAAATCCAATCAGTCATAAAAGAAAACTGTAGGTGGTAATAGATGGGAGAAGTTGAACATTAGCCAACCCCATCTGCTCATGAACACATGTAGTGATGGGCAAGATTAGGTCTCTTCCAGTAATGAATTGTGCTGAAAATTGAGTACTATTGGATTTACACCAAGGAGAAGCAGGCTCACTCTTCCCATACATACATATATATATATA